>NW_027648387.1:55000-63088 GCF_949987685.1 Ammodytes marinus
TTTTTCAATAAAGTTTTATTGGAAAAAAATCCTTCTGACGTCACTGATGACCTCACTGATGACATCACACCTTCTCTTCTTCTCTTTCAGCAAATCCGCTGGAAGAACTGACGACAAAAGACTTTTAATCTGAAAAACAGTCGAGGCGACTTCCTGAGCCGTCACACACACGATGAAAATGAATGAATGTAAAACAATAAAAATATCTAAAAACTGGATCTTTGTGACTATATGAATAACATGGTTTAAACATGTTAAAGCTGCAGTGTGTAACTCTGTGTGTCAGAGAAGTGAAACATTTTCTAAGGTTTATTCTCCTTAACTGAATAAACAAACTTTCCTCACGGGAAAATGTGATCCCTGGAACACTGTTTGAAGTTAGAAAGCTTCCTGAAAAGTTACTGTTTCACTGTTGTTGTTTACAGCAGCAGGGCCCACAGTTTGGTTTACTTACGTTTGGTAAAAACTTGCTAAAAAGGCATTTTTTGTTATAAAAATACAAAGGTACACATTAAGTATGCAAGGGCACAAGTTTAGTATGCAAGGGCACGAGCACGAGTTTAGTACGCAAGGGCACGAGTTTAGTACGCAAGGGCACGAGTTTAGTATGCAAGGGCACGAGCACGAGTTTAGCATACTAAACTCGTGCTCGTGCCCTTGCATACTTGCTGAAAAGGCATTTTTTGTTGTAAAAATACAAAGGTACACATTAAGTATGCAAGGGCACAAGTTTAGTATGCAAGGGCACGAGCACAAGTTTAGTATGCAAGGGCACGAGTTTAGTACGCAAGGGCACGAGTTTAGTACGCAAGGGCACGAGCACGAGTTTAGTATGCAAGGGCACAAGTTTAGTATGCAAGGGCACGAGTTTAGTATGCAAGGGCACACATTTAGTATGCAAGGGCACGAGCACGAGTTTAATATGCAAGGGCACAAGTTTAGTATGCAAGGGCACACATCTAGTATGCAAGGGCACACATCTAGTATGCAAGTCTAGTATGCAAGTGTCATTGAAACTTCAAACTGTGATGAATCTTGAATGGACGGCTCACCTGGTCTGTCTGCTCCACAGCCTGCAATGACATCACGACATAAGTATGCAAGTATGAAAGTATGTAGTGTGTGTGTCCACTTGTGTTTTATTGCTGCATTGCCTTACGGAGACATTAATACAAATGTCTGTATTTGTATATATTGTTTTTCAATAAAGTTTGATTGAAAAAAAAAACCCTCTGCAAGGGCACGAGTTTAGTATGCAAGGGCACACATTTAGTATGCAAGGGCACGAGCCCGAGTTTAGTATGCAAGGGCACACATTTAGTATGCAAGGGCACAAGTTTAGTATGCAAGGGCACAAGTTTAGTATGCAAGGGCACACATTTAGTATGCAAGGGCACAAGCACGAGTTTAGTATGCAAGGGCACAAGTTTAGTATGCAAGGGCACAAGTTTAATATGCAAGGGCACAAGTTTAGTATGCAAGGGCACACATTTAGTATGCAAGGGCACACATTTAGTATGCAAGGGCACAAGCACGAGTTTAGTATGCAAGGGCACAAGTTTAGTATGCAAGGGCACATATTTAGTATGCAAGTCTAGTATGCAAGTCTAGTATGCAAGTATACTGTCATTGAAACTTTAAACTGTAGAATCTTGACGGCTCACCTGGTCTGCCTGCTCCACAGCCTGCAATGACATCACAATATGACTTCACACAAATACAACGTGGCATCATGTGTGTGTGTGTGTGTGTGTGTGTGTGTGTGTCTGTGTGTGTGTGTGTCTCTGTGTGTGTGTGTGTGTGTGTGTGTGTGTGTGTGTCTCTCTGTGTGTGTGTGTGTGTCTCTGTGTGTGTGTGTGTGTGTGTCTCTGTGTGTGTGTGTGTGTGTGTCTGTCTCTGTGTGTGTGTGTGTGTGTGTGTGTGTGTGTGTGTGTGTGTGTTTGGCATGTACAATAACAACATTTAAATGGTAAATGGTAAATGGACTTGACTTATATAGCGCTTTTCTAGCCGATTTTCTCAGCCCCAAAGCGCTTTTACATATCTTACCACATTCACCCATTCATACACACACTCATACACCGATGGCAGTAGCTGCCATGCAAGGCGCTCTCTGAACCATCGGGAGCAATTTGGGGTTCAGTGTCTTGCCCAGGGACACTTCGACATGTGGCGGGTAGGCGGGGAATCGAACCTCCGACCCTGCACTCCAGAGGCAATCTTCCTACCCACTACGCCACTGCCGCCACAATGACTTATTGTCAAGTTTTACCTTCAAACAATGCAGCAATATTCTCTGTTTCATTCTGTGACTTTATAAATCCACCATCTTGGTTTTATTTTACTGTTTTATAGACAAGTCACAATATCATGAACAACATGAGAAATGCTTTTGACTTTTGACTTTTAAAATGTTTTATTAATAACATAGTAAAAGTAGGCAAGTATGCATTTAAGTATGCAAGTATGTAAGTATGCATTTAAGTATGTAATAGTATGTAAGTATGAAAATATGTAAGTATGCATATAAGTGAGCAAGTATGTAAGAGTATGTAAGAATGCATTTAAGTATGCAAGTATATGAATATCATTTAAGTGTGCAAGTATGTAAGTATGTAGTGTGTGTGTGTGTCCACTTGTGTTTTATTGCTGCATTGCCTTACGGAGACATTAATACAAATGTCTGTATTTGTTTATATTGTTTTTCAATAAAGTTTGATTGAAAAAAAACCCTCTGACCTCACTGATGACATCACACCTTCTCTTCTTCTTTCAGCAAATCCGCTGGAAGAACTGACGACAAAAGACTTTTAATTTGAAAAACAGTCGAGGCGACTTCCTGAGACACACACTTTGTTCCTGTTGAAATGAATGAATGTAAAACAATAAACATATCTAAAAACTGGATCTTTGTGACTATATGAATAACATGGTTTAAACATGTTAAAGCTGCAGTGTGTAACTCTGTGTGTGTTAAAGCTGCAGTGTGTAACTCTGTGTGTGTCAGAGAAGTGAAACATTTTCTAAGGTTTATTCTCATAACTGAATAAACAAACTTTCCTCACAGGAAAATGTGATCCCTGGAACACTGTTTGAAGTTAGAAAGCTTCCTGAAAAGTTACTGTTTCACTGTTGTTGTTTACAGCAGCAGGGCCCACAGTTTGGTTTACTTACGTTTGGTAAAAACTTGCTGAAAAGGCATTTTTTTGTTGTAAAAATACAAGGGTACACATTAAGTATGCAAGGGCACAAGTTTAGTATGCAAGGGCACACATTTAGTATGCAAGGGCATGAGTTTAGTATGCAAGGGCCCACATTTAGTATGCAAGGGCACAAGCCCGAGTTTAGTATGCAAGGGCACAAGTTTAGTATGCAAGGGCCCGAGTTTAGTATGCAAGGGCCCACATCTAGTATGCAAGTCTAGTATGCAAGTGTCATTGAAACTTCAAACTGTGATGAATCTTGAATGGACGGCTCACCTGGTCTGTCTGCTCCACAGCCTGCAATGACATCACGACATAAGTATGCAAGTATGAAAGTATGTAGTGTGTGTGTGTGTGTGTGTGTGTGTCCACTTGTGTTTTATTGCTGCATTGCCTTACGGAGACATTAATACAAATGTCTGTATTTGTATATATTGTTTTTCAATAAAGTTTGATTGAAAAAAAAAACCCTCTGCAAGGGCACGAGTTTAGTATGCAAGGGCACACATTTAGTATGCAAGGGCACGAGCCCGAGTTTAGTATGCAAGGGCCCACATTTAGTATGCAAGGGCACAAGTTTAATATGCAAGGGCACAAGTTTAGTATGCAAGGGCACAAGCACACATTTAGTATGCAAGGGCACAAGCATGAGTTTAGTATGCAAGGGCACACATTTAGTATGCAAGGGCACGAGTTTAGTATGCAAGGGCACAAGTTTAGTATGCAAGGGCACGAGTTTAGTATGCAAGGGCACACTTCTAGTATGCAAGGGCACACTTCTAGTATGCAAGGGCACAAGCCCGAGTTTAGTATGCGAGGGCACCAGTTTAATATGCAAGGGCACGAGTTTAGTATGCAAGGGCACACATTTAGTATGCAAGGGCACACATCTAGTATGCAAGTCTAGTATGCAAGTGTCATTGAAACTTCAAACTGTGATGAATCTTGAATGGACGGCTCACCTGGTCTGTCTGCTCCACAGCCTGCAATGACATCACGACATAAGTATGCAAGTATGAAAGTATGTAGTGTGTGTGTGTGTGTCCACTTGTGTTTTATTGCTGCATTGCCTTACGGAGACATTAATACAAATGTCTGTATTTGTAAATATTGTTTTTCAATAAAGTTTGATTGAAAAAAAAAAAACCTCTGCAAGGGCACGAGTTTAGTATGCAAGGGCACACATTTAGTATGCAAGGGCACAAGTTTAATATGCAAGGGCACACATTTATTATGCAAGGGCACAAGTTTAATATGCAAGGGCACAAGTTTAGTATGCAAGGGCACAAGCACGAGTTTAGTATGCAAGGGCACACATTTAGTATGCAAGGGCACACATTTAGTATGCAAGGGCACAAGTTTAATATGCAAGGGCACAAGTTTAGTATGCAAGGGCACAAGCACGAGTTTAGTATGCAAGGGCACACATTTAGTATGCAAGGGCACACATTTAGTATGCAAGGGCACGAGCCCGAGTTTAGTATGCAAGGGCACACATTTAGTATGCAAGGGCACGAGTTTAGTATGCAAGGGCACGAGTTTAGTATGCAAGGGCACACTTCTAGTATGCAAGGGCACACTTCTAGTATGCAAGTCTAGTATGCAAATCTAGTATGCAAGTATACTGTCATTGAAACTTTAAACTGTAGAATCTTGACGGCTCACCTGGTCTGTCTGCTCCACAGCCTGCAATGACATCACAATATGACTTCACACAAATACAACGTGGCATCATGTGTGTGTGTGTGTGTGTGTGTGTGTGTGTGTGTGTGTGTGTGTATGTGTGTGTGTGTGTGTGTGTGTGTGTGTGTGTGTGTGTGTGTGTGTGCATGTACAATAACAACATTTAATTGACTTATTGTCAAGTTTTACCTTCAAACAATGCAGCAATATTCTATATTATTATATGCACAGTTTCATTCTGTGACTTTATAAATCCACCATCTTGGTTTTATTTTACTGTTTTATAGACAAGTCACAATATCATGAACAACATGAGACATGCTTTTGACTTTTGCCTTTTAAAATGTTTTATTAATAACACATTAAGTATGTAAGTGTGCATTTAAGTATGCAAGTTTGTAAGTATGCATTTAAGTGTGCAAGTATGCATTTAAGTATGAAAGTATGTGAATATCATTTAAGTATGTAAGTATGCATTTAAGTGTGCAAGTATGTAAATATGCATTTAAGTATGCAAGTATGTGAATATCATTTAAGTGTGTGAGTACGTAAGTATGCATTTAAGTGCGCAAGTATGTAAGTATGCATTTAAGTATGCAAGTATGTCAATATCATTTAAGTGTGCTAGTATGTAGTGTGTGTGTGTGTGTGTGTGTGTGTCCACTTGTGTTTTATTGCTGCATAACAAATTGCCTTATGGAAGACATTAATACAAATGTCTGTATTTGTTTATATTGTTTTTCAATAAAGTTTTATTGGAAAAAAACCTTCTGACCTCACTGATGACATCACTGATGACCTCACTGATGACGTCACTGATGACCTCACTGATGACATCACACCTTCTCTTCTTCTTTCAGCAAATCCGCTGGAAGAACTGACGGCAAAAGACTTTTAATCTGAAAAACAGTCGAGGCGACTTCCTGAGACAGACACTTTGTTCCTGTTGAAATGAATGAATGTAAAACAATAAAAATATCTAAAAACTGGATCTTTGTGACTATATGAATAACATGGTTTAAACATGTTAAAGCTGCAGTGTGTAACTCTGTGTGTCAGAGAAGTGAAACATTTTCTAAGGTTTATTCTCATAACTGAATAAACAAACTTTCCTCACGGGAAAATGTGATCCCTGGAACACTGTTTGAAGTTAGAAAGCTTCCTGAAAAGTTACTGTTTCACTGTTGTTGTTTACAGCAGCAGGGCCCACAGTTTGGTTTACAAACATATTCTAGTCTTAACGTTTGGTAAAAACTTGCTGAAAAGGCTTTTTATGTTGTAAAAGTGAAATACAGATTTTAATTCTGGCTTCGTCCAACATCTTAGATTTCAGTTTTTTAATAGTTGCAAATTAACACATAATTAACCCTTAAGCAGATTGTATAAGTATGTCCAAAAAACAGAAGTGTTGGGTGAACGAGGGAACAAGTATGCAAGTGAACAAGTATGCAAGTGAACAAGTATGCAAGTGAACAAGTATGCAAGTAAACAAGTATGCAAGTGAACAAGTATGCAAGTAAACAAGTATGCAAGTAAACTAGTATGCAAGTGAACAAGTATGCAAGTGAACTAGTATGCAAGTGAACAACTATGCAAGTAAACTAGTATGCAAGTGAACAAGTATGCAAGAAAAAATGTTTTTAATCTGAAAATAAGTTTCCATGTGAGAATGTGACTGACTGCTGCATGTTTGTGGTGGTCTGAGGGGCCGTAGGCGCTGAATGGCAGCCACGCTTCCATAACCGGCATGACTGTGTGTGAATGAATGGAACCTGGAACCCTGTAAAGAGCTTTGAGTGCCTAGAAAAGCGCTATATAAAATCCAATCCATTATTAATATTATAATTATTCATGTAAACCCGTCTAGCGATTATATCTGGTGACGTTGATCAGCGTTGATTTTCTGTTAATGATTAAAATGAAAAAAGTAAAAAGCTGCGACGTCGTCTTCTGCTCCTCAAAACCCTGAAGACACAAACACAGAAAAACATTTATTCATCAGAACATAAAGGCCATGGCTGTGTTCCAATCCCCATACTTTCTGCTATATAGTACGGTAGAAAAAAGATGTATGATGTCCCGATTCTTGTGGCCAGATTTAGGATGGTTAGAAATACCCGGATGTCTACTAGATCCGGACGAGATTTTTAGTGTTAAAAATCAGCATCCTATTTGGGCGATTCTGACCAACAATCCAGTGCGCACCATAAGTGATGTCACATCAACGGAGCCCCAGTATGAAAACAAACAGCGATAAGACGGATATAAAAGCAAGGAGAAGATCAAGGCGCCATGTTATGATGAAATAAACAAGTAAAAGTATGTCCCACTTGTAGCATACTGCATCCTAACTAGATTATTTTAATGGTCAGATGTAGTATGTAGGAGATGAAAAGGAAAGAGTATGCGATTTGGAACGCAGGGCTTGTTTCAATGAAGAACAGATTTGTTTTAATAACAGAAAATACTCACAGCTGATTGGTCCGACAGCAGCAGCAGGCTGGTCGGAGGAGGCCCTACGCCAGATCTGAAAACAGAAAAGAAGTTTTTGTTTCAAATATTTTTTTATTGAAAGCATTTGTGCAAATCTCTTGACATCTATACGCAATAAAAAACTGCTTCAATTTCAAAAACACATGAAAATAGGAAAAAATGAAACTTTCCATCTGCTCACCCCTTAACCTTTCCATCGAGGCCCACGTGTGATTTTTAATGTTTAGAATTTTCTTTTGCTTAATTGACCAAACCCCATGATCTTGTTACTAGTCCGACAGTAGTTCTGGAATATGTGGTTTTCAAACTAGCTGTCAGGATTCTAACAGTTACAACGTGTGTTGTTATGGTAGTTTCAGAGTGGAAAAGTAAGTGGATCAGTTTACCCCCTTGATTTCGCTAGTCTGTCTCAGTTTACCCCTAAACTGGGGTAAAGTGAGACCCAAGAAAACTTTTTTTAAAACAACCATATTTTCACTGCCCTTTGTCCTGAATACATTCTGATAATGTCCATTGCTAGGAAACCTCCAGAATTAATTGGAAATGTGTACATTTGACTGATAAATCAGTTTAGCTCGCTTAGAGGGGAGCAAATGTAAAAAGTGTCTCACATTACCCTGTTCTCCCCTACACCACACTCTTTTTGTGTCAAAACCATCAAAGTAAACCATGTGGAATGGTGGATGTTTGATGGTCACTCAGACTGACC
>NW_027648386.1:0-10000 GCF_949987685.1 Ammodytes marinus
TGTATGTGTATTTACCCATGTCTCACTCTCTCTCCCCTCTCCATCCCTCCCTCCCTCTCTCTCCCTCCCTCTCTCTCCCCCTCTCCCCCCAGCCCTGCGTGAGGACTTGTATTATGACGTTGGCTGTCTCCTGTCTCTGTCCCTGTTGCACGGTGGGCCGTCTGTCTCCTTCTTATCCCGCGCTCTCTACCAGTGTCTGTTCAACTACCCAGCAAACAGACCGCTAACCCTGGAACACATGACCCCAGACACACACCTCACACAGCAAGTCAGCAAGGTGAGTGTGTGTGTGTGTGTGTGTGAGAGTGAGTGTGTGTGTGTTGGGTGTGTGTGTATGTTGGGTGTGTGTGTGTACCAGTGTCTCTTCAACTACCCAGCAAACAGACCCCTAACCCTCACACACATGACCCCAGATACACACCTAACACAGCAAGTCAGCAAGGTGAGCAAAACAAACACACCACACATTAAAGTTATAGTGCATAACTTCTGAGGAATTCTGAGTAATTACAACAACACTGTCGGTGCATCTACATGAGGTAAAGCCTTCAGTGATGGCACATGGATTTTATACCTTTTGCTGTACGTCCAGGTTTTTTTTCTTAGCAGTAGAATCAACATCTGAAACATTTCTTGGGCTCTTCTTGGGATTTTTCTGAGCTCCTGCACCAGTGTCAGGGGGGAGGGCACAAGTTTGTAAACGCTGCCATACTGAGAAATACAGAGAGAGTTTTGTGGAGCTGATAATAGGCTTAATCAACTTTGTGTCAACTCGTTTGGTGATGGCTTGAATGTAACAGACATTCATTTATATTCAAGTGTACTATTTTATAACCTATATTGTTTGTATTATTTTAAGCATATATGTACAGTAAGACTCATCATATTGTTGTATGTACATATTGTATGTACATATTGTTATTTTCTTTATTGACTATTGTTTGTCACAATAGTCAATAAAGCTTTTTGAATTGAATAGAATTGACTCAATCAATCAATAATATTCCAGATGTGTAATAATAATGAACGGTGGATTCTGATTGGTTGTTTTCAGATGGCGGGGGCGGGCTCTCTGGATGAGCTACAGGAAGTGATGTCAGAGAGCTGGGAGTTCCTGGAAGTGTCCGGCTGTAATCGACCAATCACGAGCCTCGACGAGAGAGAGGCTCTAGTGGAGGATCTGATCAGCTTCACTATGATCACCAGGCTGCAACTGCCACTGCAGAGGTGAGACAGGCAGGGAGACAGACAGGGAGGGAGGGAGACAGACAGGGAGGGGGGGGACAGACAGACAGACAGGCAGGGAGACAGACAGACAGGGAGGGGGACAGACAGACAGACAGACAGGGAGGGGGACAGACAGACAGACAGGGAGGGAGGGAGGGAGGGAGGGAGGGGGACAGACAGACAGGGAGGGAGACAGGGAGGGAGGGAAGGAGAGAGTCAGATAGACAGACAGACAGGGAGGGAGGGAGGGAGGGAGACAGACAGACAGACAGGCAGGGAGACAGACAGACAGGGAGTGAGGGAGGGAGGGAGACAGGGAGGGAGGGAGGGAGGGTGACAGACAGAGAGAGAGACAGGGAGGGAGGGAGGGAGGGAGGGAGGGAGACAGGGAGGTAGGGAGACAGACAGATAGACAGACCGACAGAGAGAGAGAGAGAGAGAGAGAGGCTCTCGTGGAGGATCTGATCAGCTTCACTATGATCACCAGGCTGCAACTGCCACTGCAGAGGTGAGACAGGCAGACAGACAGGGAGGGAGAGAGACAGGGAGGGAGGGAGGGGGACAGACAGACAGACAGACAGACAGACAGACAGGGAGGGAGGGAGGGAGGGAGGGAGGGAGACAGACAGACAGACAGACAGACAGACAGACAGACAGACAGACAGACAGACAGACAGACAGGGAGGGAGGGAGGGAGGGAGGGAGGGAGGGAGACAGGAAGGGAGACAGGCAGACAGACAGGGAGGGAGACAGGGAGGGGGACAGACAGGGAGGGAGGGGGACAGACAGACAGACAGACAGACAGACAGACAGACAGACAGACAGACAGACAGACAGACAGACAGAGAGAGGCTCTCGTGGAGGATCTGATCAGCTTCACTATGATCACCAGGATGCAACTGCCACTGCAGAGGTGAGACAGGCAGACAGACAGACAGGCAGGGAGACAGACAGGGAGGGAGGCAGACAGACAGACAGACAGACAGACAGGCAGACAGACAGGCAGGGAGGGAGGGAGGGAGGGAGACAGGGAGGGAGGGGGACAGATAGACGGATAGACAGACAGGGAGACAGACAGGGAGACAGACAGGGAGGGAGGGAGGGAGACAGGCAGGGAGACAGACAGACAGACAGACAGACAGGGAGGGAGGGAGGGAGACAGGCAGGGAGACAGACAGACAGACAGACAGACAGGGAGGGAGGGAGGGGGACAGACAGGGAGGGGGACAGGGAGGGAGGGAGGAAGGGGGGAGACAGACAGGGAGGGAGGGAGGGAGGGAGACAGACAGGGAGGGAGACAGGGAGAGAGAGAGAGAGGCAGGCAGACAGACAGACAGGGAGGGAGGGAGACAGACAGGGAGGGAGACAGGGAGGGAGGGAGACGGACAGAGAGACAGGGAGGATGGGGGACAGACAGACAGACAGACAGACAGACAGACAGACAGACAGACAGACAGACAGACAGACAGACAGACAGACAGACAGACAGACAGACAGACAGACAGACAGACAGACAGATAGATAGATAGATAGATAGATAGATAGATAGATAGATAGATAGATAGATAGATAGATAGATAGATAGATAGATAGATAGATAGATAGATAGATAGATAGATAGGGAGGGAGACAGACAGACAGGCAGACAGACGGATAGACAGACAGACAGACAGCAACCAGAAATACTTCTGCACACGCCGCTCAGAAAAATTCATGGTTTTATTTGGTCCAAAACTGTTGCTGCATCCTTTTCCCCGACAAATCACTCTTTAACCTCATCAGTAATAATGTGTGTTTGTGTTCTTGTCCTACAGGTTTAGGGAGGGGCTGCAGACTCTGGGTGTTTTTGATCAGGTAATTCATCTTTGTCTTTCTTCCCACATACATAAACATATGGAGCCTCCTCGTTTGCTGTTACATGTCATTTATGATCATCAGAGGAAAAATTAGACTGTTTCAGAAATATTTAAAAGTTCCTCATAACACCTTTAACACAACTAATTTTAATTTAGTGGGGCGACTGTGTCTCAGTTGGTAGAGCGGGTCGGCTGATGATCAAAGGGTTGGAGGTTCGATCCCCGCCCTGCCACCTGTGTCATGGTTGTTGTGTCCTTGGGCAAGACACTTCACCCACCTTGCCTCGTGTGAATGTCGATAGTTAGCCTGCTGCTATCGGTGTATGAATGTGTGTGTGAATGGTAACGTGGTCTCAATGGAATTTACCTGTATCAATAAAGGTTTAAAAAAAAAAAAAAAAGGTGCTACATTATATAAATTAAATTCTTATTCTTTATTTTTATCTAACTGTATTCCAGGTGCAGCTGTATTTTTTGAAAGGTGTTTTAGAATTACAATTATTATATGTTAAAGACCTACTTTACCAGTGGAAATATGAAGGTGTATTGAACTCTGAGATCCTATGTAGTATAACTGCGCAAACATTTTAGAAAATCGGTTCATCCTAGCCTGAGAAAAGGCAGAAAGAGTGTTTTATGATCTCACTGTCTAACCCTACAGTTTCCCATGCGTAACGTCACACATGGTAAAATGTAGGGTTAGGATTAACAGGGCAGCTGGGCCAAGGGAAGACTGAGGGAAGACTGAGGGAAGAAAAACCTCATTCATTATATTATAATAGTGATTTTATAATGATAGAACGCCGGTTCCTTATGGGTGAAGTATTCCTTTAACGTTATTTTTCTGTATTCTGTGTCCCAGGTGCAGCTGTTCCCGTCCCTGCTGTGTGGTGTGTTCTGCCAGCCGTGCGTCAGGCTGTCGGCTCAGTGCGTCTCTGAGATCTACAGCGTCATCTTCTCCCCTGAGGAAGAGACTCTGAGCAGAGAGACACCTGTCATCTCCTTCTGGAGGCATTTCCTCCTGGAGTGTGAAGGTAAGGGAGAGAGAGACACACACACAATCATACATGACACACACGCACGCACACATATACATGACACGCACGCACACACACATACACACAAACTCACACTCACACTCACGCACGCACTCACACTCTCTCTCTCTCTCTCTCACTCACACTCACTCACACACACACACACACACACACACACACACACACAGTTTTATATATATATACAGTATATACCTATTCTATTTATTTGGAATTAACCAAATAATTGAGTTGTTTATTTTGTTTAGGTTCTTCTGTAACACTAAAAAATGTAGTTAAACCAAATGGAACCGGCATTCTATCATTATAAAACCTCTATTATAACATAATGAATGAGGTTTTTCTTCTCTCAGTCTTCCCTTGGCCCAGCTGTCCCGTTAAACCCTACATTTTACTAGTGTGACATCACACATGGTAAAAATGTAGGGTTAGACAGTGAGACCATAAAAACACTCTTTCTGCCTTTTCTCAGGCTAGGATGAACCGATTTCTAAAATGTTTGCACATTTATGCTCCATAGGATCTCAGGGTTCAATACACCTTCATATCTCCACCGGTGAAGTAGGTCTTTAATGTTTTTTTCCCTCTCAGTGGGGAAGAGTTCGGTTTCGCTCCAGGATCTCCTGCGTTTCTCCACTGGATCAGAGAAGGTTCCAGAGGGCGGCTTCCACCCAGCTCCACACATCTCCTTCATACATCCACACACACAGGTTAACACACTGTTTACTTACTGTGTGTGTGTGTGTGTGTGTGTGTGTGTGTGTGTGTGTGTGTGTGTGTGTGTGTGTGTGTGTGTGTGTGTGTGTGTGTGTGTGTGTCTGTGTCTGTGTCTGTGTCTGTGTCTGTGTCTGTCTGTGTCTGTGTCTGTGTCTGTGTCTGTGTCTGTGTCTGTGTCTGTGTCTGTGTCTGTGTCTGTGTCTGTGTCTGTGTCTGTGTCTGTGTGTGTGTGTGTGTCAGGTGCACCTCATGTAGCTACGAGGAACTTTTAAATATTTCTGAAACAGTCTAATTTTTCCTCTGATGATCATAAATTACATGTAACAGCAAACAAGTTCATCGGTGCAAAGAATGCTATTTTTATATATTTTTTCTTAATGCCTTTGTCATGGGTATACGCTCACCCAGGAACAACTGCTGGCGCAGTAGAAACACTACCGCTTTTTTCCAAAGGGGGCGCTAGAATTAACACACACTCACTCACTCACTCACTCACTCACTCACTCACTCACTCACTCACTCACTCACTCACTCACTCACTCACTCACTCACTCACTCACTCACGTTCTTCACATATCCCCTCTCAAGTTCCCACACTCTTCACTGTATTATGTGATATGTCTGAAATAAATGTATGTAAAATTCCTTCCTTCGTTCCTTCCAGCCCAGTGAGGGAGACAGTGAGACAGCCGGAGAGTGGAGGGACCAGGGGGACCAGGGGCTCTTCCCTCAAAGCCAACCCGATTCCAAGCACCTTTTCCTGCCTGTAACATCCTCGTATTGCGCCTTCAAAGCCTCCATGGAGACGGCCGTCAGTCACCACGTCCACCTGCTACCAGCCACAGACAGCTAGACAAGAATTTACAGATACACTCACTGTTAGTATATTCAGCTCTGGAAAAAATTAAGAGACCACTCCAAATGTTCAGTGTCTCTCGTTTTTACTCTTTAGAGGCATATGTTTGAGTAGAATGAACATTTTGGTTTTATAATATAAACGACTGACAACATTTCTACCAAATTCACCATAAAAATATTGTGATTAAGAGCATTTTCAATAAGAAATGTAGAGATGAAGATTTAAGAAAAATCCAGACTGGTCTCTTAATTTTTTCCGCCGCGGCTGTAGTTAAAGGTGCAGTCAGTGATTCAGGAAACAATTGTTGTCAGAGTCACTTTTTTTTTCTCGTCCAAATCAGTGAATATCTCCTCATGATCCGCTACCTGTCTGTACTGTTTGTGTGTGTGCGCTGGAAAAAAAAATCCAGTATTAATTAATACACAGCCTAGGCTCTGAAAACAGGTATGTTGCTACTTGATAGCTATGGTGACGCCTTTGTTTATATACCAGTTTACAGAGCCTAGGCTGTGTATTGTCACCAACCTTTTTTTTTTCAGCGCACACAGTACAGACAGGTAGCGGATCATGAGGAGATATTCACTGATTTTGACGAAAAGTGATTTTGGCAACCAGCATACTCCAGAATCACTGACTACACCTTTAAAAAGATATGTTCATTTTAATCTGTTACATATTGATTTTCAGTTCAAAAATTAATCGTTTATTAGCAGTTAATCAAACATTTTAGTTGTTTAAATTTTGGGTTCCAACATAATCAGCGAGTTTATCGAAGAGTCTTGATCGTTTTTGTATGTTTCTGTAACAAGATGTTTTCGTTTTATTCTACGTTCAAATGAGATTCTTTTATTCCCGTTAAACCAAGCTGGATGTTTACCTTTACCTTTAATTGTCGATTTGGTCGTTTTCTATTCTTTTAAAGGTGCTACGAGGAACTTTTAAATATTTCTGAAACAGTCTCATTTTTCCTCTTATGATCATAAATTACATGTCACAGCAAACGAGACCATCAGTGCAAAGAATGCTATTTTTATATAGTTTTTCTTAATGCCTTTGTCATGGGTATACGCTCACCCAGGAACAACAGCTGGTGTGGTAAAAAAAAACACTACCGCTTTTAGTCCAAAGGGGGCGCTAGAATTAACACAAACTGAAAGTTCCTCAGAGCACCTTTTAATTAAACATTTATTTTATTATATCATGAACAAATCTTGTGTTCAGGCCTGCGATGTTGGCAACAGTTGTATTTTGGGTTTGACTGGGTGATGGCAAAGATGCATCGTTTGGGTTTTAATGACGTTTTATTTAAAGGTGCAGTGTGTAATATGACATCATCAAGTAAGTTCTACAAAGTTCTAGAATGCAACGCTCCCTGGGTAACCCCACCCCTTTAGAATAATAACAGAAGCTACAGTGGTCTTCAAGGACAGAAATATGGACATATATGAGACCCTTTCTAAGGGAAAAAATAATAATTCAAAAAAAAAAAATTCAGCTATTATGCACTAAATTAAATGTACTTATGGATATTATAATTACTTTCTACAAAATCTGCTAGGAAATAAAACCCAAAATTCTACACACTGCAGGTTTAAGAGTTATTGATGTTTATTTTATCCAATTTTATATTATACAACTTTTTTTTTCCTTAAAAATGTCCTTGAAATGCATCACCATTTATAAATCGCGATATATCTTTTATGTTTCTCTAGTTTAAAACACTTTGGTGCTGATTTTATAGCGTTCATATCTTTTGCATTGTACATATTTTCAACTTTTTAAGCTTCCTGAGATTTTTTCTGTTTGTTACTGTTCTTGTCTCTCTCTCTTTCTACAGTATATACAGCTCCGGAAAAATGTAAGAGACCACTCCAATTGTTCAGTGTCTCTCGTTTGACTATTTATAGGCATCTGTTTGAGTAGAATGAACATTTTGGTTTTATAATTTAAACTACTGACAACATTTCTACCAAATTCACAATAAAAATTTTGTCATTAAAGAGCATTTTCAATAAGTAATGTAGAGATGAAGATTGAAGAAAAATCCAGACTGGTCTCTTAATTTTTTTCCGGGCCTGTATTTACAAGTTGTTTTACTTTTGGAAAATGAACGTGAAAATGTGCCTGAGTCGAATTTATTTTGGGTGCAGTAGCTTAGCCTCCTAAAAAAATCTTAAAATGTCCTTGTAAAAGAATAGCAGCCCCAATACTTTCAACCATAATTTCTACCCCTTTTTAAATATTCTTATTATCAAATGAACCTAAATATTTCAGGGTCTATCCCTAATGTTGACTTTTTAACTGATTATCTCTGTAATAACTTTAAAATATAGCTTTTATTTTTCTATTTTTTTATTTCAAATGTTTAACTTAATACCCTAAAAATGTCTAGATAATATTTTAGAAATACAGTAACATGTCGCAAACCATATCATTAATGGATCATAAAAACATGTAGCTACGTCATAATGCCTTTGTAAATTGATCGAAATGAAGCCCACACACACACACACGCACACACACACACACACACACACACACACACGTTTAAAGTGGCAGTTGTTGTTGCTACAGACACTTTTAAGTCTAAACCAGTTACATCCCCGTTAAAAAGGATCTGTTACTGTTTAAAATGCTTTTACTATTTTTCTGACTTTTATATTCACTGTTGTTTCCTTCAACTTTCTTGTTCTGTTCTGTGTTTCAGACTTTGTTCTCTTTTCTCTTGTGTATTAAATGAAGAAAAAAAACTAACGGTTGTGTTGTGTGGTGCCATATTTTGGAAATTTGGGCAATTATTAATGAATTATCATTAATTTTGGATAGAGTTGGTGTCTAATTTCTGTGTACTTTACATATGTTTGTTTGTGTTTTTTCTTCAATAAACCTTTCTTAAATAATAATACAAACTAGAACTGCAAGCAGTTGTGAACGGGGGCCAAGCCTCCCACGCGACTCGGGATCGGGCGTCGTCGTCCGCGGCGCCGGCCCCTCGCTTCACGGAATCCGGGGATGTAAAGTTTTTGAATGTGCGATGTTCGGTGTGGGAGTTATAGGCCCAAACGCGTTTTCTTTGCTTTTTGTGGTTTTGGTGCCCCCTATGGATGACATTCGCAAAACTGTGTTTGATAGAAAGATGCAGCTCAATGTACCGAACAAGTGGATGTTACATTTTTCAATGTGCGATGTTTGGTTGGGGAGTTATGAGCAAAATGAAATTGTGAACCTCTCCATTGTAAAGAGACTTTTTTGAATTTTCCCATTTTCCCGCCGAAAGACTTAGGAAATGGCGAAAAAAGGCCAAAAAATTGAAAAACTCTTTTTTTTAATAAGTCCGGCATACATAGGAATTTCTTGCCCATATTTTTTTTATAGACTCAGGTATGCCCCATGATAGTCTCCCTTGAGTTTCAAGAAAATCCCTCTTTTTTTTTTTTTTTACGGATTTTCGCAAATCTTTAAAGCGCTACCGTTTGGTCTTCCGATGGTCGTAGAAAAATTATTTGACCAACTTTTGCTCGTGGGAGTTGGTAGAGCATAATGTTTTTGGTTTCGTATAAATCGGGCGAAAACTGTAGGAGGAGTATGTTTTGGTGACTGACACAGTTTTTGCGATATAGCGAAAAATGTATATATACGCAAATGGGCGTGGCCTATCTCAAAAGATGCATCTAACTTGTGTGCATCTGTGGATATAAAGTTTTTGACTGTCGGACTTTCGGTGCGGAAGTTATAGCCCAAAACGCCTTTTCCTTTGTTGTAGCGCCACCTAGTGGCCGGGATGTCTGAATTTTTTCCTCTGCGTACGTACCATGGACCTGGATAAGCCATGCAAGTGGCATGTCCCAACCCTTTACGGTTTGGGCTGCAGCACCACTTTTACGCATGGAAGAATAAGAATAAAGAACTAGAACTGCAAGCAGTTGTGAACGGGGGCCAAGCCTCCCACGCGACTCGGGATTGGGCGTCGTCGTCCGCAGCGCCGGCCCCTCGCTTCACGGAATCCGGGGATGTAAAGTTTTTGAATGTGGGATGTTCGGTGTGGGAGTTATAGCCCCAAACGCGTTTTCTTTGCTTTTTGCGGTTTTGGTGCCCCCTATGGATGACATTCGCAAAACTGTGTTATGTAGAAAGATGCAGCTGACTTGTGGGCATCTGTGGATATAAAGTGTTTGACTGTGGGATGTTTGGTGTGGAAGTTATAGCCCCAAACGCGTTTTCTTTGCTTTTTCTGGTTTTGGCGCCCCCTATGGATGACATTCGCAAAACTACGTTAGATAGAAAGA
>NW_027648386.1:30000-32500 GCF_949987685.1 Ammodytes marinus
AGAGCAGGGACAGTTCACAGCTGAAGTGTTGACTGAAGGCTTGTGGTTTAGTTTGTTATTGATCCAGTTGCTTCATAATAAAACCCCGACGCTGAAGGAGAAAGATGTGACTGTCAGTGGAACTCTGTGTGATCCTTCTGTGGTTTGGAAACAGGAACAGAACATTTTGAAACGGGGACATTGAGGAGATGAAGAGTTTAAAAAACACAAGACAATAATCCTTATTCTTCTCTTTCCTCTGAACCCAACAGACATTAAAGAGGACCTATGATACTTTTCGACTTTTATGACCTATAAACGTTGTTATAATGCTTTATAGTCATGTTTAACCATACTAGAGTATCAAATAATTACGTACATGCATTTCGACGTATTCCCTGCTGACCGTCTGGGGTGGCTGTGCAGAGCGCTAAAAACTATGGCAGCCAGTCGAGCCGAACTTGTTCAAATTTCCCGTATGTGTGTGTCACCAGATATTTTTGCCATATATGGTCAGGCAAGCTCCCAGGTTGCTATATATAGCAGGGGGTGACATCACTAGACCAGTGCTCGCTTAGCTCAGCCGGTAGAGAGATCGTTTACGAAGCAGTAGACCCGCGTTCGCGTCCCGCCCGGGCTGATTCTTTGCAGACATTTGGAATCACGACTTCCCTTCGCAAGGTAACCAATCACAACGGAGTTGGGTTTGCAGGAAGGGGGGGAGGGGGCGGAGATGGCAGAAGCAAAGTGTTTACAGGGCCTGCTGGATCGCCAAAATAAGAGAAAGAGCTTCCCGAAAATCTACATAGTTTTTTGTGATGTGATTCATGTCAGGTTGCTCTATAGCAGTTTTTAACAAGAAATTAAGACCAGAAAAGTAGTATAATAGGATCTCTTTAAGCAAACTACAGTAGCACAAAAGGGACAAACTTAACGGCCTTACAGGTTTTTATATATAGTGGGCGTCCTGGGGAAATGCACCTGTTGGAAGACCAAGAAGAAGAAGAAGTTCTATAGAATAAATAACTAAATACATCTTCACCTCATCACTTGATATTGTGGAAAGACTTGAGGCAGTGGTGGATGATGCCATCTTATCTTTAGTAACAAAACAGGGACATTGAGGAGACAAAGAATTTAAAAAACACTGTTAGACAATGATCCGCCAATGATCAAATTCCTTCGTGATTTTTCTCTACTTGTGACATCTATTGCAGTATGTCCGTCCTGGGAGAGGGATCCCTTACTCTGTCGACTCTCCCTGAGATTTCTTCATTTTTTTTAAAAATCCCGGTAAAGGGTTTTTTACTGGGAGTTTTTTCTCAGCCGAGCTAAGGGTGTAAGGGCAGGGTGTCATATTGTATCATATTGTATCATATTGTATGAAATGTAAAGCCCACTGAGACAAATGTATTTGTGATTTTGGGCTATACAAATAAAACTGATTTGATTTGATTTAAAGAAATGTATCCACTTTCCTCCGAACGCAACAGACGTAGTTGTTTTTTTAGACTTGGTAGAAATGGAGTATGATATTCATCAGTATGTTTTAATTAGTGAATAATCTCTAGTTTTTTTTATGATCTTAGAATGAGCCTTTTATATCTTCATAGGAGCGGGGCGCTGAGGCCGCCATGTTGCACCGCCATGTTTCTACGGAGAATTTAGCCATTAAGTTTGCGTCGAAGGGACAAAATAACAGCACATGATAAACACTATTAAAATAAAATGGGGGCGCCCTTAGCTCAGTTGGTAGGGCGTCCCCCCCCATGGGCCTCGGCCAGCAGCGGACCCGGGTTGGATTCCAGCCCGCGGTCGTTCTCTGCATGTCACTCCCCTCTCTGCCCCATTTCAACTCTGTCTCTACACTATCAATAAAGCATAAAAAATTAAAAAAATGCCAAAAAAATATTATTTTTATAATAATAATAAACGGACAGTGCTCTCAGGGCCACCTTAAAAAAGGAAATATTACTTTGAACGATGTGACAGGTGTTTTGGGTTAACTGCCCCACTAGCCACTTCCACAGCTTCTGCACCTGTGAAGCATTAGCCTTTGAATATACTGGCAGTGGTTATTTTTATTTTTGGTTTTAGAGAAATTCCTCCTTTTGAGATTCGAGTCGTTTCACAAATTGTACCAAACAAACAATTCACTTGTATGAGATGACACTCCTCCAGTTCTTCTAGTTCGTGTGCGTGTGTGTGCGTGTGCGTGTGTGTGTGTGTGTGTGTGTGTGTGTGTGTGTGTGTGTGTGTGTGTGTGTGTGTGTGTGTGTGTGTGTGTGTGTGTGTGTGTGTGTGTGTGTGTGTGTGTGTGTGTGTGTGTGTGTGTGTGTGTGTGTGTGTGTGTGTGTGTGTGTGTGTGTGTGTGTGTGCGCGTGCGCGTGTGCGTGTGCTGAGTTCTCTGTTGATGAATGGTGTGACAGCTCCTCCTTTAGTTCAAAATAGTTGAGATGGATTGTTTTGAAGTCAGCTGTGCCCTCGTGTCCCCCCCCCCCCCCCCCAAAAAAAACACATT
>NW_027648384.1:27500-28749 GCF_949987685.1 Ammodytes marinus
TATCGGTGTACGAACGTGTGTGTGAATGGTAACGTGGGAAAGGGAAACAGGTCTCCCTTGTAAAAGAGTCTTCGGACTCAATGGGATTTACCATTAAAATTAAAGACAACTTATCTGGAAAAACAAATGCTGAAAAAGATTGTTCCCTGTTATTCTGTCCTTACAAATACTTCTGGGCGGCAGTGGCGAAGTGGGTAGGGAGATCGCCTCTGGAGTGCAGTGTCGGAGGTTCGATCCCCCGTCTCCCCGCCACATGTCGAAGTGTCCCTGAGCAAGACACTGAACCCCAAATTGCTCCCGATGGTTCAGATAGCGCCTTACATGGCAGCTACTGCCATCGGTGTATGAGTGTGTGTATGAATGGGTGAATGTGGTAAGATATGTAAAGCGCTTTGGGGCTGAGAAAATCGGCTAGAAAGCGCTATATAAGTCAAGTCCATTTACCATTTCTGTGTTTCTTCTGTAACTGAAAAAAACCAATTGTTCTTCCAAAGGTCGCGCTGTCAATCATGAATTACTAGAAGAAAAACATAAAATCAATGAATGCAACAGATGGCATCAGCTGCGTCTCTGCCCCCCATCATTTAAGTTTACCAAGCATTTGAAATATCGCCTGAAAAACTTGAAAGTACATTCTAGTTTTCTAGTGGGAGAGCCATGGCGTAGTCGAGAGCCCTTTACCCAGGGCAGGACACTCATTCTGGGCTTGTATTTCCCGACGCGCGCCCTGGGTGTCAGCTGGAGTAATGAGTTATTTAGCCGAGAATGGATAGGGAGGGCTCTCTGTCTCAAGGGGGGGAATGGTGTGTGTGTGTGTGTGTGTGTGTGTGTGTGTGTGTGTGTGTGTGTGTGTGTGTGTGTGTGTGTGTGTGTGTGTGACAGACAATCTCTCCCAATGCAATTCTCCCATCGGCTCCTTTTCCCGTTATCTGTCGACGGTCGGAATAAAAAAAAGTGAAAATGAGAAAGTGTGTGTGTGTGTGTGTGTGTGTGTGTGTGTGTGTGTGTGTGTGTGTGTGTGTGTGTGTGTGTGTGTGTGTGTGTGTGTGTGTGTGTGTGAGAGAGAGACAGAGTAAATATGGCCATCAGACAGGAGGACATGCTCATTCAACTGATAAAGTCGAGCCCACAGAGGAGAGGGGTTGTCTGGGCACACACACACACACACATACACACACACACACACACACACACACACACAGAAACACACACACACACACACACACACGTACAAGCAAACACGGACATG
>NW_027648383.1:0-2000 GCF_949987685.1 Ammodytes marinus
ACCCGATTATACCATAGTCTCCTGCTAATAAAAATAATAATTAGACCACTCAGTTATATTTTCATGCCTTTTTGCGATCAAATTAGATTTTTTTAAAAAGAAACTAGATTTGTTTTTCGAACGAATAACAACTTGTTTCCACAGCAACGCCCGAGACCCCGTATAATAACTGGAATACCCATCGCAAACCCATAAGGTTCTTATGTAATGAAAACGTAGTTCAGTACTCCAGTCAATAGGAACAACCAAGGATACGACCTGGCGACGACAGAATTTGGCTGTAACGGTGCGTTCAAATTGTACTGGGAAGTCGGACCAGGGATAATACGAGCAACGGGAGACTGCGGCAGCTGTTAGCCACAGAGCTACTGTTATGCTAGCAATATACAAAGTCAAAAAACATTGCGCACGCTGTACAAACAGTAAATGTAATCACCCAACATGTTTAACACCAGCTCCACCGAGCTAACAAAGCATTTCCCCCAAAATAAATAACGCATTTCACGGAGAATGTGACTGGCGAACATGTGTATTACGGGCTACAGCCAGAAGTTACGTGAGGCAGTGACTGACTGACAGCAGTAGCCTATGTCCAGATAGACAGTGAAGCCGGGCTTTGGTGGCTACATGTAAACTCAGTTACAAACCTTTTCTCAAATTAAACAGGGGTCTTACTCACCTTTTTAACAAGATCACCATTGACGTTTAACCAGAGGACATTAAGGGTGTATTCACACTGGGAAAGTCCGCTAGTGCACTTGCTTTGGTCCAGACCAAATAGAGTTTAGATTTTTTTTGTTTGGTGTGGTCCACTTTCATATTGCCCCTTTTGCAAGTGAACCAGCATCACGAAGCAAAACCACACGTGATCTGAGGTCATTCATTCATTGGACAGACATTCTGGGGTGGAGAGAAACAGGAAGCACGAAGTTTAAACTGCGAAATATATATCATTGATATAATATGGGGCTAAAAATAATAAAAGGGCCTACATCTAACCTATAAATAAAGAGGAAAAACTTATCAATCAAATTATTGTGGTTTCATATGGTCATAATGTGTAGCCTTATGTCAATGCCACGTTATGTGGCTTGTAGCCTACGATGTGAAACATCATTTTTACTGTATGTTTGGTGCTGGACGTGGTCGGCGCAGTTCAGCTCCAAACTGACACGGGGATAGTATTGACGGTCCCGTACATGGGAAGCAAAATAAAAACACACACTTCTTGCGCAGCGTGAACCTGTTGGCACTGTGCGAGAGACGCTCCCCTCTCCTTCATCTGATCGCTGAACACATTCAGCATTTATATTGTTCTGGGCTCCCGGTCAAACCACAACTTATCGTCCTAACAACGGCGACAACAACACTTTCCCATAATGTGAAGCTGACGGCTATTTATTAAAAAAGAAAAGAAAGAAAAGGCACAGTGCCTCCTGCATTTGGGTCGGATCGAGTCCGAACAAATTCACACCACAAACGAACTGCAGCAGAGTGTGTTTGGAAACGAATCGAGACTACCTCTTCAGCTGGGTCTCGGAGCGTTTGTTTGGTCCGCCCCCGAGTGCGATTGCTGTATTCACACCTGTCTGAAAGATGCGCACCGAAGGCGGAAGTGCATCTGAGTTCGTTTCAACCGAACTAAACACGGCATGTGTGAATACACCCTAAGTTTAGCCACTTTATTGTACTACTATCGTTACTACAGCTCTTGTGTTACGAGCGCCATCCTGTGGTGTCCAGAGGCGATTGCACGGCAGGATATTTTAGGCTTTATAAATCCCTTATCTACACTGTTTAATCAGCGGAGAGCCGGCGACGCATTAAAGTGGACAGAATGTAAACAGTTCCATCTAGGTGTCCATACATCAGGGGTTAATCCACACCTATGGAATGTTCTCCAGCCAATCACAATAGAGTATTCACACAGACTAATATATATACAGTGATTCTGGAGAACGCTTTTTGCTTTTTGTTTGTCAAAATCAGTGAATATCTCC
>NW_027648382.1:0-37500 GCF_949987685.1 Ammodytes marinus
TATTGTTTCACTCAATGAGTGTTTGCTTGCTGCAGTTACCTCCCTTTGTTTCTTTTTAAGATAGATTATATACCTTTAACTTTAACACTAACTAAACATATGATACAAATACTATTAATATAATCATGGCCACATGTTGCAAATAAATATCAAATAAGAAGTAACTTGTTGGATGTACTAATATCAGGGACATAGCAACAACATTTTCCTTATCCAAGCCTTATCTTTATTTAAAGGAATGTGTTCACAATGTTACATTCTAAAGATTTATTAAACCACTACAGTTTATTTTGCGGTTCTAATTAGAAAAAGGTCCTCTCTTCTACTGTTTGAAATGACATGAGTCCTCTTTTAGTTGGTACTAATTGACACAAGTTCCCTGTTGGTTAGGATGGAATGATATTCACACTCCATCATGTATGTAAAATGTATGTCTATTATAAAAAGTATTTAGTGGTGCTGACTAGATGAACAGAGGGCTAACACATGGATGACTGGTCTGCTGAGAGCAAGTATCTGTTGCTGTTTGCTGTGATTTTTAACAATATGTAATGCACATTATGGAATAAATCAAACACTGCTATTACTTTTAAAATGGTAAAAATATGCATTTTAATTAGGCAAACTGAATCATTCTTAAGAGAAATAAAATATTATAAATGTAGTCTTAAATGTCTGTATGTTATACATATTGATTATACCTGCAGTCCTAAATTGTATGGAATGACAGGAGTCCCCGTTTAGTTGGCACTAATTGACACAAGTTCCCTGTTGGTTAGGATGGAATGATATTCACACTCCATCATGTATGAAAAAGACCTAGCCAGATCAATAATGCCTATGAAAATCATCTGAACTGCATTTGAGAATAGTTATAACATAACATATCATTTGAAACTGATTGTAGAGTTTAAAAATGTTTTAATACATATATTTTTTTAAAGATTTTTTTACGATAGCTGAACGACAGTGGGCACAAGCGGAGCGACATGTGCAACACTCTAACTACAGTCTGCTTTACCAATAGTCACCTGAGCTGAACAGTTCACAACACCTGCAAAACCCATTCCAAGCAACACACTGTCACACACATCTCAAAACACAAACACACACTGTCAATCAGAACACAGAGTAAAAACACCAGCATCAAACACCAATAAACAAATTACAAACATTTACTCATTACAGTTTGAATAATGTGAGTGACTTGAATGAAAACCAACAGTTTGCTTCAATAGATACACTGCCCGTCCAAAGAAAGTCATGGCCACTAGTTGCAAATACATATCAAATAAGAAGTAACTTATTGGATGCACTAATATCAGTGACTTAGTAACACCATTTTCCTTATCCAAACAAATGTGTTCTCAATGTTACATTTTAAAGATGTATTAAACCACAACAGTTTATTTTGCTGTTATAATTTTCTTCTTTCAGTTTTAACAGTACGAGAGGGGACTTTCTAGTGAAATCTTAATTGTCTATTATAAAAAGTATTTAGTGGTGCTGACTAGATGAACAGAGGGCTAACACATGGATGACTGGTCTGCTGAGAGCAAGTATCTGTTGCTGTTTGCTGTGATTTTTAACAATATGTAATGCACATTATGGAATAAATCAAACACTGCTATTACTTTTAAAATGGTAAAAATATGCATTTTAATTAGGTAAACTGAATCATTCTTAAGAGAAATAAAATATTATAAATGTAGTCTTAAATGTCTGTATGTTATACATATTGACTATACCTGCAGTCCTAAATTGTATGGAATGACAGGAGTCCCCGTTTAGTTGGCACTAATTGACACAAGTTCCCTGTTGGTTAGGATGGAATGATATTCACACTCCATCATGGATGTAAAAAACTTTGGCAGATCATTAATACCTATGAAAATAATCTCAACTGAATTTGAGAATAGTTATAACACAACATATAATTTGAACATGATTCGTAGATATTAACATGTTTTAATATATATTTAGTCTGCTGACAGCAAGTATCTGTTGCTGGTTGCTGTGATTTTTAACAATATGTAATACACACTATGGAATATATTAGAGGTGTAGCCTAGTTTTGTGTAGTGGGTATACTGTGATGATTCCCACCTCGCCTCTTCCTGAATATGCAACATAGCATTTTGTATACATTTCTAAACATATGGCTTACACTGTGGTGGGTTTGCAATGCTGTTGTTATTGCAGTTGGCGCAGCAAAGGTAAAAACATTTTACACCCTACTAACATGGGTTTAGAAACATCAAAATTAGGAAGAGCTTCCATCACAAATTATTTGTGATGGAAGTTCTTTCAAGGTTGGAGGTCAACTCAGGTGGAAGAATATTTCAGGAGACTTGGATGAATTATGAAGCAATATTTATTACAGACTTGGCCAAGGAGAACCGGACTGCAACTCGGGTGACTTGCACTTCAATTCTGACAGACACTTCCTGAGAGCTGTGTATTAACCTTGTGCTATCTCTAACACCTCCCTGACTCGGGCACCAAGCGTACCAATGTTTTGGTTCAGAGCTGAACACAGTGAACCATAACATTCTGGAGTCTAAAGCCCAGTTCAGACCAAAGATTCACCTTGCAACTGCTTGCAACTGCAACTCCTTGCGACGAGACCGCCGAAACGTTCTAAAACTGGACCTTGCGATTTGACATGTTGAATCTTCTGCGACGCCTTGCAACGGCTTGCAACGCGCTGCAACGAGCAGTACACACTGCTGCGATTTATCCCCCGCGACGTTCTAAAACCGTCTCGTCGCAAGCAGTTGCAAGGCGAATCTTTGGTCTGAACTGGGCTTAAGGAGATGAGACTTCATCTATACAACTGACCTAAGTGTCTCCTAACAGTCTACCAGGCTGACCTAGTGTCTGAGATATAGACAAACACACAAGACAGGTATAAATTAACTATACATCTCTACCATTAATATTAACCATACTAAAGACTGAAAATTCCCTCACAACATGTACTTTAAGTTCACTGTATGGAGGTAGTTTAGGGCAGAAAACCAGTCTGTGATTGTAGCAGCATGGTGCTATGTTATACATATTTACCCTACCTGCAGTCCTAAATTGTATGGAATGACAGGAGTCCCCGTTTAGTTGGCACTAATTGACAGAAGTTCCCTGTTGGTTAGGATGGAATGATATTCACACTCCATCATGGATGATAAATACCTAGCTAGATCAATAATACCTATGAAAATAATATTAACTGCATTTGAGAATAGTTATAACACAACATATAATTTGTAAATGATTTGTAGAGTTTAAAAATGTTGTAATACATATATGTTTTTAAATATTTTTTTACGATAGCTGAACGACAGTGGGCACAAGTGGAGCGACATGTGCAACACTCTAACTACAGTCTGCTTTACCAATAGTCACCTGAGCTGAACAGTTCACAACACCTGCAAAACTCATTCCAAGCAACACACTGTCACACACATCTCAAAACACAAACTTACACTGTTTATCAGAGCAAACAGAGTAAAAACACCAGCATCAAACACGAATAAACACATTACAAACTTTTACTCATTACA
Organism: Ammodytes marinus; assembly: GCF_949987685.1. Taxonomy (NCBI): domain Eukaryota; kingdom Metazoa; phylum Chordata; class Actinopteri; order Uranoscopiformes; family Ammodytidae; genus Ammodytes; species Ammodytes marinus. Next base: position 3,561 of record NW_027648382.1, read on the forward strand.
GTTTGAATAATGTGAGTGACTTGAATGAAAACCAACAGTTCGCTTCAATAGGATCACTGCCCGGCCTAATAAAAGTCACACACTCAAATATCTTGTTGGACCATCTTTAGCTTTGATTACAGCACATATTCGCTGTAACACATTTTGATACGCTTTATTTTGGCACATAAAGTTGCTTAGAACCTAGATAGCTGGTTTTACATACTTTCAGTTTAATCGAAAACGCAGGGTTGATAAGCAACTCTGGGTTTTCGGTTTCAGAACAGTGGATCAGCGTTGGATTAATCAACTCTGAGCGTGATTGATCCTCCCACTTCTCCACTTCTCAAAAAAGAAAAGAAAAAAAATCTCCGCTCCTCCCACTAGAGTTAGAAATATTAACGAATGAGCTTATGGTATGGAGAAGAATTAACGGGGATATTGTCTCATAACTCTGATCTAATCTCCTCGGCAATTCAGAAAAAAACTGAGAAAACATTTTTTGTCAAGAGAATAATTTCGCTTCCGTTTGATAAGCCATAGTCTATTTTAAAAAGTTACGCATATCAGCAGTAAAGTATTAAGCTGGCGCGGCACAGCATTGCTGACAGTGTTTTATATTCGCTGTATAATATGTTGGCAAGCTATAGCCTAATACTGTGCATATGTTGCCGCAGTAACTGACCCTCGGTTGCGCTGAAACTGACCCAGAGTTTCCACTAACTCAGAGCGAACAAACTCTGGGTTGCCTCAAAACCAGCTACCTGAAACACCCCTCTGATGATAGGCTCTCAAGTTCAATATTGAACATAGCCAAGAGTTCTATTGTTGATATTTAAAATGTTGATACAACCAAATAATTGTATTTATTTTAAGTGATCTCCCATCATGAACATTATTTTTTTTTCCCCGACCACATTTCTTCAAAGATGAAAGTTCACTACTATCTCTCCAGGCTTTTCATAATGCGTTGGACAGTTCTTAACAAGATTTTAGTAGTTTCATCTTTTCCTGAGTAGTTTTCTTTGTTTAATGCAGGCCAATAATTTCACTCCACTGAAACGAAGTTACATCTTTTCCCAAACCACAGCATATGTCATCCTTATAGCAGATGACAAAATTACAGGAATTGATTTCTGTATTATAATTATAGAATATTTACACAAATAAATACTACAAAAAAATCAGAATGTCAATAAAATAGAAAATAGAAAAATATGATAATTAATAAATAAAAATGTGATCTATCAAGGCAAATTCTGATTTAATTTACTTTTGTTTACCAAATAAAACTGGTATGTTATAAAATAAACAATTTCATGTGAAAGAATTGAAGTTCCCTCTAAAAAAATGTGCTGGTGTTTTGTTTCATTTTGGTAGTAGGAGGATTTCTTCCTTTTGAGCCAGAGAGCCTGAGAGACAATAAAAAATATTTGTTTCCCTTTTCTCAGGCTAGGGTGAACAGATTTCTAAAATCTTTGCATATTTATACTACACTGTGTGCACAATTATTAGACAAGTGAGTATTTTGGCCATATCATAATTTGTATGCATATTTTCCAACTTTAAGCTGTATACAATTGAGTGCTTATTCAATTTAAGCATACCAGGTGATGTGTATTTGCGTAATGAGTTAAGGTGTGGCCTAAGGAGTTCAACACTCTATATCAAGGTGTGCATAGTTATTAGGCAGTTTCTCTTTCTCAGGCAAAATGGGACAAAAAAGAGATTTAACGGACTCTGAAAAATCAAAAATTGCATAAAGTCTTTTAGAGGGATGGAACACTCTTGAAATTGCTAAGATATTGGGGCGTGACCACAGAACCATGAAACGTTTTGTTGCAAATAGCCAACAGGGTCGCAAGAAACATATTGAGAAAAAAATACGCAAATTAACTGCCAAAGATTTGGAGGCCCGTGGCTGGATCAGTAGCGTACACAGAGCTCCACTTCGACTCAGACGGCAGCAAGGTTGAGGTGGGGTACTGGTATGGGCTGGTATTATTAAAGATGAGCTAGTTGGACCTTTTTGGGTTGAAAATGGCATTAAAATCACCTCCCAAACCTACAGACAGTTTTTAGAAGACACTTTCTTCAAGCAGTGGTACAGGAAAAAGTCTGCATATTTCAAGAAGACCATGATTTGTATGCAGGACAATGCTCCATCGCATACATCGAAGTACTCAACTGCATGGCTAGCCCGTAAAGGCCTTAAGGATGAAAAATTATGACATGGCCCCCTTCCTCACCTGACCTAAACCCTATTGAGTACCTGTGGGCCCTGCTTAAACAAGAGATTTACAGTGAAGGAAATCAGTACACCTCTCGGAACAGTGTCTGGGAGGCTGTGGTGGCTGCTGCACAAAAAGTTGATCGTCAACAGATCAAGAAACTCACAAACTCCATGAATGACAGTGTGACAGTTATCGAAAAGAAGGGTGGCTATATTGGTCACTGATTTTTTTTTACATGTCAGAAATGTTTATTTGTAAATGTTGAGTGGTTTTATCATTCTCACTTTAACAGATGCAAATAAATAAGTGAAATGGGAAAATGTTTATTTTTTCATTTAGTTGCATAATAATTCTGCACACTAATAGTTGCCTAATAATTCTGCAAATATATGTATTCACTTAAAAAAGACAAAACCTCACTTTTAATTTCTTAAACATTCAGGTTTAGGTTAATTTACATTTTGGATTGACCGAGAACACTGTAGTTGTTCAATAATAAATACATCCTCAAAAATACAACTTGCCTAATAATTGTGCAGACAGTGTACATAGGTTCCCAGAGTTCACTGAAACGTAATGTTTCCTCCAGTGAAATAATTATTTAAATAATTTTCCATCTTTTGAGTCTTTGATTAATATTTTTCTGGATTGCTTTTATTGGGATCATTCATTTAATAAAGACATATTACTTATACAGACTAACTTTCCATTGATGTGAAAGGTCACTCTCCTGTCCCCCACATACAGTACATACCTGCCAAACCATGCCCTTGCTGGCAGCCCTTCAACCCCCACCCCTGGCCTGCATTGTCTCTATTCAAAGTAGGCACTTCACACATTTTCTACAGCAACACTGGCAGTGAGTTGGACTTGTGTTATAAGACTGTGATGCTGTGTCTCTCCCAGAGGCTGCATACATCTCCTTGCAAACATAAATATAGTGGATTTATTAAAAGAGGTATGGTAACAGTTGTATGCGCCAACATGTTTAAGCTAAACTTAGTTGGATATCTGGTTCCTTTAGTAACTTTATTTTAAGCCTAGAGTAGCTCCCTAAAAATATCCAGCCATGTAGGAAATCATTTATTTACCAACATAATCAATTCATGGATCCTTACAAGAGAAACATGTACAAATATGGAATTTACCTTTCAAATTCACTTTGAAGCCCATTAACCCTTCTAGTTTCACAAGGAATCCTATTGTGCTATCTACTCTGAAGATTTGGTTCCAGTTTAGGCGCCATTTTATGTTTTCCTCTGCATCCACTCTGATGCCCATAGTGAACAATCATCTATTCCCCCCATCTGTTGGGAATATATCCTACATGTTATGGCAAAATAAAGGCATTTAGGTATTCAGACCTTCATAAGGATGGGCACTTTGCTACTTTTTCAGACTTCCCAAAAGGTTTTAATGTACCTACATCCCATTTATTTATGTACGTTCAAATTAGACATTGTGCCTCTTCTCTTTTTTCGTGTTATCCTTCTCTCTCTATAAACCAACCATGGGAAGACCTTTTGACCTTTAAACCCCATCAGAAATTGCTAATTTCTAAGATGTATGACAAACTCATGGCTCTGGAAAACAATTTGGCTGTCGAAGCTAAAAATGCTTGGGAGCGTGAGCCTGTGGTAAATTTGACAGATCAATAAGGTGGTACATAGTATAAGCTCATCTTCTCCTTGTGTCAGGCTGCATCTTATACAGTGTTAAAGTGTTACATAGAGTCCATTTCAGCAAATCTGAAATGTATCCAAATGGTGTGGACCAGTGTGACGTATGCCACGCCTCCTCATGTAAATTTAGTCATAATTTCACTCCTCTGAAACAGAGTTACATCTTTTCCCAAACCACAGCATATGTCTTCTGACGTGGTTGTTTAGGAAATAAGAAGCTATTCACTCCATCAGTGAGAGTTGCACTCTTACAGTAAATGCAAAATTGCAGGAATTGTTTTTTGTATTACAATTATAGTATGTTTACAAAGATAAATACTACATTTGAAAATGTTACATATCAATAAAATATGAAATAAAATATAATAACATTTTGAATTATTGAGGCAAACTTCTGATTTAATTTATTTTTGTTTACCTAAAAAACTAACATGTTATAAAATAAACAATTTCATGTGAAATAATTTCACTCTCCTCAAAGAAAATAGTAAGATCTTTGTGTGAAGTAACTAAAATTGTTCAAACTGTATAAAATTTAAAAAAAAATAGTTTGCTGATTTTCCATCTTTTGAGTCTGTGATTAATATTGTTCTGGATTTGTTTTATTGGGATCATTCATTTAATAAAGACATATTACTTATACAGACTAACTTTCCATTGATGTTAAAGGTCACCCTTGTCCTCAACATGCATACCTGCCAAACCATGCTCTTGCTGACTGCTCCTCTACCCAACCCCCGGCCTGCATTGTCTCTATTCAAAGTAGACACTTCACACCTTTTTTCCAGCAACAGCTTTAAACCTCACCAGAAATTGCTCATTTCTAAGATTTATGACAAACTCATGGCTCTGGAAAACAATTTGGCTGTCAAAACTAAAAATGCTTGGTAGCGTGAGCCTGGGGTAAATTTGACAGATCAATGATGGGATAAGGTGGTACATAGTATACGCTCATCTTCTCCTTGTGCCAGGCTGCAGCTTATATAGTTAAAGTGTTACATAGAGTCCATTTCAGCAAATCTAAAATCGATCCAAATGTTGTGGACCAGTGTGACAGATGCCACACCTCGTCATCTAAATTTAGTCATACGTTTTTTTATTGTCTCAGACTACATACATTCTGGACTGCCTTTTTATGATTTTGGCGGGCAACAACTCCACATTTACTAGTTGCAATCAGAAATACTAGCCTTCACTTCCCTTCTGGCAAGACGTCATAGTTTACTTATGTGAAAATCTCCTTAACCCCCATTTATTTCTATCAGGCTTAAGGACGTTATGTTTTTCCTTAAATTAGAAAAAAATAAACAACAGTGAAAGGGTCTTCTAAAAAAGTCTCACAAAAATGGGAATAGATCTTTAAATTCTGTCTGTGGTCAGAAATAAGCTGCAGTGTATACATGTGTGTGTGTCAGAGAAGTGAACATTTTCTAAGGTATATTCTCCAAACTGAATAAACAAACTTTCCTCACAGGAAAATGTGATCCCTGGAACACTGTTTGAAGTTAGAAAGCTTCCTGAAAAGTTACTGTTTCACTGTTGTTTACAGCAGCAGGGCCCACAGTTTGGTTTACAAACATATTCTAGTTGGTTCCAGGTTCCTCAAAATAATATTGTTTTGATATGTGATGATAGAATTGAATCACATTTTATTATAAACATTGATCTTCACAAACATGTTTTAACTTCACCTAACAATATAAGATAGATAAAAGGATAAATAAAAGTTAAATGAAAAAATGAAAAAGATAGCTTGCCTTGTAACCTATAGAAAATAATGTTGATTACAAAAAAAGCTTTGACTTCTAAACTTAAAGATGTAAAATACAAATTACTGGTTTTACTAGAAATTTCTCGCTAGACTCTCTTCACTCTTGCCGAGGTGACTACACATGGCTCTCCTCTTTCCTTGCCGCTGGAAGCTCAAACATGCACGTCACACCAGGAAATGGGCGTGCACTTAGACAGGAACAGCAAAAAGTGCAATCTGACTGGCTGTTGAGTTTATTTCTGCTTTGGCTGTTTGGTAAATCCATATCAGGACTGTTTTTTTGTTTTGTTTTTCATATCAAGCATTTATGTCAAAAGCTTATCGTCATAATCAACGCAAGTTTTATCGCAATTAATAATTGTAATCAAATGATTGCCCAGCCCTACTCTACAGTATGACTTTAAAATGTGTCCCTTTAATAAAGATCCTGTTTGCAGTATGTGAAATTATCATGATCTTAAAAGGAATCAAGATGTGGTCTTGCAAATATGAGATCTCCTGTCTCTGTAAAAACTTCTAGTCTGAGAGTAAAATATAAGAGACTTGTGACAGGTTGTCTTGAGATATGAGACGTGTCAGACTTTTGCTTTGTGATGCATTTTTGAAAATAAATAAATGTATTTCTTGATATTTACCTGTCCTCCACTCACTAAGGCAAGAGCCTGCAACACGTTCACATCAGGCAGTCAATCTCTAAAGAGCCTCGGCAGGGAAGAATAGCCTACAGTTAATGTAAAAAATAAAGTCACAAGCCAACTATAACGTTTGTGCATATTTTTTAATATATTCTCTGGTAAGTACTTTTATTTATTAATTTGTTAACTAGAATTCATTTAGGCTTTTTATCTTATTTCCTTACTATTGCTTTGGTAAAGTTAACACTTATTTTCCATGCCAAACAAGCCCCTTTAAATGTAATAGAAATTGCATTGCAAAGGTAAAGAAAAAAGTGCCATTTTAACATTTGGGGCTTGAGGCTTTAGGGATTGTGCCTCAGTGACTCAGAGCAGGCGAGTGCTGTTTCTATCTGTGACAGCCTGTGTCACTCTCTGATCGTATGCAGTGTGGGGGATGGGTACCTGTGTCTGACGACGGTCGTTAGGCCTTCAACAACAACAGCTAACTTCAATAGCCAAGATGTTATGTTGAATTCAGAGTGACTGTGACATGGGTCATTCTCCTTCCGCTGTATTGGAGAAGATGCTTTGATACAAATTACATTTAAAATAGGTTGAGTGCAATCGACATTTAACTTTTGTTGGAAATCAAATCCTTTAATACAATATACTCAAAAAAGGATCTTAACAAGGTAGTAAACTTGAAAAAATTTAAAATATGCAACTCTTCCTTGAAAGCTCTTTTAAGCAATAAAAGTCCACTGAAAAAGTTAAACTTTCATATATTCTAGATTCATGACACAAAGTAAAAAATGTGAGGCATTTCTTTTGTTTTCATTTGGATGGAACAAACATGGATTAAAAAAATCCAGTATCTCGACGCAAATCAAATACAATGCGCTGTAATGTAGGGATCTCAAAGTGATCTGCACAAAACAATTTTGTTTTCCGGTAAATCTTTTAGTGCCAATGCTTACAGATCAGTCATTTAGAGATGGCTACATAATACAAATGTAGCCTACTGAAATGCAACATGATTGGACTGTTGGAAATAAACAAATAGGCCTTCAGCTGGAAAAGTACAGGTTCTAAGCACCAGTTCTAAGCACCAGTTTGATGGAAATGTTGTGATGTTTGAAAGAGTTTTTGCGGAATAGTGAATGTAAATACATCAGGGAAGGGCTGACAGTGAATCGTGAGGGCAGCATATTCCATCGGTTCGTCTCTTCTCCACCATAAAAATATAATGTATTTAATTTAATTAGAAATGGTTCAGGTTAAATAAAGATAATACAAGCAGGAATATTTAACTGAATGAAATTGTAGTCCTTGATGTGGTACATGATCATAGAATAACTGTTGAAACAGCATGAATTCAGAGTGACAGCTGACTGAACCAAGGATGCAACTGAATAAGATAAACTTTTGTGCAACTGAATCATGGCTTAAGCAAGCCAGGATAACAGAAATATCCTAGGTAAATCTTATCTTGGTTTTGTGCAATAGGCCGCAGGAAGCACACAGTGAACTGCCAAACTGTAAACAATCATGGAAATATTCCATACTGCGATCTGTTTAGTGATTTGGTGCCATCAACAAAAAACTGTGTGTCATTTACATCTTTAGGCTATGAACTGTGAGTCATTTAAATTTTTGAGAGAGATTAAGAGAGAGAGAGACACACAGAGAGAGAGAGAGATAGCGAGAGAGAGAGTAAAACTACTGCCTGATTATATAGAGTTCAAAATAATAAATAAATACATCTAGACCTATACATTAAAAAGAAAAACATCACATTATTGTTGTTTTATATTGTCTAAATATGTATGTCAATGTCACGTTTTGTGGCTTGTAGCCTACACTGTGAAACATTATTTTCACTGTATTTTTGCTGCTGGACGCACAGCTCACAAGAAGAATAGGCTGGAGCTGACACACTGTCAGATGTGTGTCGCGCCAAACCGACAAGGGACAGTTGGCCCATTATCGGTCGAACCTGTTACCATCAGAAGCAAAACACTCCGTTTAGACACTCCCCTCTCTTTCATCTGATCATTGAACACGGCGTTTTTACTCATCCTCACTATCAAATGTAATAGGCCTGAAGCCTATTGGCTCAGGGCTCCCGGTCAAACCAAAACTCATTTTCTTAATGATGGCAACAACAACACTTTCCCGTGATGTTAAGCTGACGGCGATTTATTAAAAAAGAAAAGAAGGAAAATGCACAGTGCTTCCTGCATTAAGGTCGGGTCCAGTGGCAGAGCAAGGACATTTTCATTGGGGTGGCCAGGATGGGGCCAGTGATAATTTTTGGGTGGCAAGAACAAGGGCTTCGGTTTCACTTCAACATAAGTGGGGGTCTGGGGGTAGTCCACCATAAAAAAATGTGCTTCAAACATACCATTTTGTGCATTCTGGTGAATTTGGCCGGACCCAACTCAGGTCCGGCCAAATTCACACCACAAACAAACTGCAGCAGCCTGAGAGATGCACACTGAGTTTGTTCAGGTGTACTAACACGGCAGGTGTGAATACGCCCTAGCATCTCTGCCCCATTTCAACTATGTCTCTACACTATCAGTAAAGCATAACAATGCCAAAAAAATAAAGAAATAATCCAGTTTGGTTTATTCCTCTTAAATGCATCCACGATGGAGTGTGAAAGTCGCACCATGCCAACCAACAGTGGACTTCAGTCATTAGATACAGTGGAAGTGTGGACCTTTCTCTGTGATTGTGAAATAAACAAAATAAATATAGATTGAAGACACAAGAACACTGTCAAATTGATTGAAAACCTCTTCTTATAAAGATTATTAAAGGGAATCTTGAGGGACTGAATTACTCTAAAGGTCTAGGCCTCTAAAATGTTCTGATTGTAAAATTATAGTCTGATGATCAATCTGTTTTTGCAATTAATTAAAATACAAAGAACGTATCTTTCTCTTTTAACTTGTCACCCATAGTCTGACAGGAGAGAGTAGACAGAAAACCAAATTGGCAGCTGAACTGTCTTCACATTCTGCAGGCTTTGGGTAGCTGTTCAGCCAGGTCTGAGATGGTCCAGAGACAATCTCCTTAACTCTCCGTTACATTTGGAGAATGTAGTACTGCAGGTAGGGTCAATTAGTATGACACACATAAGACATTTTAGACCACATTGACATTATTATTTCCCCTTAAGAATTATCCAGTTTGGCTTATTCCTTTTAAATTCATCCACGATGGAGTGTGAAAGTCGCACCATCCCAACCAAGAGTGGACTCCAGTCATTAGATACAGTGGAAGTGTGGACCTTTCTCTGTGATTGTGAAATAAACAAAATAAATATAGATTGAAGACACGAGTACACTGTCAAATTGATTGAAAACCTCTTCTTATAAAGATTAATAAAGGGAATTTTGAAAATAAAGAAATAATCCAGTTTGGTTTATTCCTTTTAAATTCATCCACGATGGAGTGTGAAAGTCGCACCATGCCAACCAACAGTGGACTCCAGTCATTAGATACAGTGGAAGTGTGGACCTTTCTCTGTGATTGTGAAATAAACAAAATAAATATAGATTGAAGACACAAGTACACTGTCAAATTGATTGAAAACCTCTTCTTTTAAAGATTAGTAGTAAATTAATTTTGAGGGACTGGACTATTCTAAAGGTCTTGACCTATTAAATGTTCTGATAATAAATAATAGTCTGATGATCAATTTGTTTTTTGCAATGAATTAAAATACAAAGAACATACCTTTCTCTTTTAATCTGCCACACATGAGTAGTCTGACAGTGGAGAGTAGACAGAGAATCACATTGGCAAGAAAATAAAGGATCTTACTGCTGATCTTTTTTCCCATGTTTGTTTATATCTATCTTTCGTCCTTTATAAAACTTTTATTAACACTTCAACTCAACATATATATTTAGTTTCAAAAACAAAATACAAATCTATTTTCAAGAGACTGGTGTCTGCAGTAAGTAGCCTGTCAACAGCTCTTCACAGCCTGAACGACTCCCTGGGGCTCAGACAATAGAGGAGTGTTTAAACGACGTGTGTGAATGGGCCAGGCCAGGGCAGGCAGAGGCTGTCCCAGATATGAAATTAACACTCACACACTTCCAAGTCCCCTGTTAGCAAAAGTTATGAAAATTTACCAGAAGGTATTATACATGTTTTTAAGATGATTTAAAGCATGTCCAAGAGGGGACTTGAAAAATGTCCCCTGTTAGTTTTGGAGTCCACTGTTAGTGGATGTGTTACGATCTTAGGTTCCCTGTTGGATAGGTCGGCACACTCACACACACACACACACACACACACACACACACACACACACTGATATACACCTTCCCCACACACACACACACACAAACAGACAGACACACACACACACACTGATATACACCTTCCCCACACACACACACACACACACACACACACACACACACACACACACACACACACACACACCCACAGACACACACACACACACCTCAGCCATGTTGATGACTCCCACTGCCAGCGTCTTGTACCACACACACACACACACACACACACACTCTCTCTCACACACACACACACACACACACACACACACACACAGACACACACACACACACACAGACACACACACACACACACACACACACACACACACACACACACACACACACACACACACACACACACACACACACAGACACACACACACACACACACACACACACACACACACACACACACAGACACACAGACACACACACACACACACACACACACACACACACACACACACACACACACACACACACACACACACACACACACACACACACACACACACACACACACACACACACACACACACACCCCTCCCCACCCACACACACACACACACCTCAGCCATGTTGACGACCCCCACAGCCAGCGTCTTGTACCCCAGCATGGCTCTGTTCTTGTAGCGTTTCCGTCTCTGCAGCATCACGTGAAGACGGTTCACATCTCGCTTCAGGAAGTGAGGGTACTGCACGACAGAGGGGAAATACATGAGCTGTCTGTCTGTGTGTGTGTGTGTGTGTGTGTGTGTGTGTGTGTCTGTCTGTCTGTCTATCCATCTATCTGTCTGTCTGTCTGTGTGTCTGTCTGTCTGTCTGTCTGTCTGTCTGTCTATCCATCTGTCTGTGTGTGTCTGTCTGTCTGTCTGTCTATCCATCTGTCTGTGTCTGTCTGTCTGTCTGTCTGTCTGTCTGTCCGTCCGTCCGTCCGTCCGTCCGTCCATCCAACTATCTATCTATCTATCTATCTATCTATCTATCTATCTATCTATCTATCTATCTATCTATCTATCTATCTATCTATCTATCTATCTATCTATCTATCTATCTATCTATCTATCTATCTATCTATCTATCTATCTATCTATCTATCTATCTATCTATCTATCTATCCATCCAGTTACCTGCAGTGCGAAGGTGAGCTCAAGTGCTGTTTCCATGACGCCGTCTGAAGGGAGAACATACTCGTTGGATCTTAAAGTCCTCTTGGAGCCCTGGGAGATGGATGTGTGAGTGAGTGAGTGAGTGAGTGAGTGAGTGAGTGAGTGAGTGAGTGAGTGAGTGAGAGAGAGAGAGTGTGTGTGTGAACAGGACATTGGGTTACTCGCACCTCAGCAATTAGATAGACAGACAGACAGACGGACAGACGGACAGACAGACAGACCCACAGACAGACAGACAGACAGACAGACAGACAGACAGACAGACAGACAGACAGACAGTTCTTACCTGAATCTTCACAGCTATGACGACAGAGCGACAGAGTTCCCTGTCGAGCTCCTTCAACACCATCAGCCTCTTGAGGGTCAAACTGCACAACCTGGGGCGCAGACACCAACACACATTAACGTTATTGGTTATTGTTATTTTTATTTTTTTAACCTTTATTTCTACAGGTAAATCCCATTGAGACCGAAGACTCTTTTGCAAGGGAGACCTGTTTTCCTTTCCCACGTTACCATTCACACACACATTCGTACACCGATAGCAGCAGCTAACTATCGACATTCGCACGAGGCAAGGTGGGTGAAGTGTCTTGCCCAAGGACACAACAACCAAGACACAGGGGGCAGGGCGGGAATCGAACCGCCAACCCTTTGATCATCAGCCGACCCGCTCTACCAACTGAGCCACAGTCGCCCAAATCTACTGAAACTCCTATATTTTATGTCATTGTCTATCTTGTCTATTTTTACTGTTGTCTCGTATATCTGTTGTTAGTGCCTGTGCACTTTTTATATGTTCCCCGCGGGATAGGGGGAAACGTTTTCTCCATTCCCTTACATTGTGCATGTGAAGTGTTGACAATAAAGCTGACTTTGACTTAGTATTTAGAATTGGTCTAATGTCCATTGTTTATGTTTATCTTATTTAAAGCTGGGGTATCTGATTTCTGATTGGTCAAAGTAAACATGAGCACTTTGACCAATCAGAGCGAGGCTCCGATTCTCTGTTCTTATTGGCTGTTGTTGGGACTGTCCATTCACTTTGGCACGACTTTGTTGGTGTGTAGAGCGTGTCAGGGAGGGACCATAGGGGAGGGACCAAAGAGAACAAGTGGAGCGGTTGAGGTATTTGGATTCGAATCTCTATCCCAACTGCCATTTTCACCCCAAATCATATACCCCAGATTTAACTCTATAGCCTATATATTGTGATGGAAATTCTGTTAAGGTTGGAGGTCAACTCAGGTGGAAGAATATTTCAGGAGACTTGGATGAATTATGAAGCAATATTTATTACAGACTTGGCCAAGGAGAACCGGACTGCAACTCTCGTGACTTGCACTTCAATTCTGACAAACTCATGCTTAGAGCTGTGTTTTAACCTCGCGCTATCTCTACCACCTCCCCGGCTCGGGCACTAAGCGTACCAATGTTTTGGTTCAGAGCTGAACACAGTGAACCATAACATTCTGGAGTCTTAGGAGATGAGACTTTATCTATACAACTGACCTAAGTGTCTCCTAACAGGCTCCAAGGCTGACCTAGAGTCTGAGAGACAGACACACAAGATAGGCATATATGACCTATTAATCTTTCCCATTAATATTACAACTAAAGACCCAAAATTCCCTCACATATATATATATTTATATATATATATATGTCTGTATATGTCTTGGATATAACAGACAGACAGACAGACACACACACACACACACACACACACACACACAGACAGACAGACAGACAGACAGACAGACAGACAGACAGACAGACAGACAGACAGACAGACAGACAGACAGACAGACAGACAGACAGACAGACAGACAGACACACACACACACACACACACACACACACACACACACACACACACACACACACACACACACACACACAGACAGACAGACAGACACACAGACACACACACACAGTCAACTGGATGGATGTACATTTGAAGGCAACAGCAGTGTGACGGTGTGTTGGTTAACGAGCTCAACCAATCAGAGTTAATCCTCTTAAATGGCCGTGTGTGGATTCAGACCCGTTGCTCTTCACAGCAAAGATTACAGCAGCCCATGTTTCTAGCTACGGTGGGCTCCTTCTCTTTGCACACGCACGCACGCACGCACAAACGCACGCACGCACAGACAGGTCTACTTACAGTCCCAAGAGTTAGGACTAAACAAGGAGAAGCAGCGTTTAGTGTTTATGCACCAAATCTCTGGAACAAACTCCCAGAGAACTTGAGGTCTGCTGCAACTCTCAGCTCTTTTAAATCAAGTCTGAAGACTTTTCTGTTTCCATTTTAACCTGCAATTTTTAATTTATTTAAATGTTATTAATTCGCTTTTAGATGTTTTATTCATTCGCTTTTCTAATGTGTATTGTGTATTTTAATCTTGCCCCTGTAAAGCACTTTGAGTGGCCTTGTGTCTGAATTGTGCTAAAGAAATAAACTTGCCTTGCCTTGCCTTATGAATATCATTTGTTTAGTGTATTGTTACTGCTTTCTTAGTCTAGAAAAGCAGTAGGTCCTTGATGCAGCACTCATTACAATATCACACAAAGCCCACAGAAGAAGCCTCACCCTTCACCTGTGTACTGGGCTATTCACACCAGAGATTTTATTTTAGCATGTACACAGTACAGACAGATAGATAAACTCTTCGCCTGAAAAAAAATACATAAGAATTGAATAAAAGAAAATACAAAAATGTAACTGTATGTGTTTGTTTTTCTTCTTCCATGTTGTGTAGCCTAACTGTATTAACACGTTAAATTAAGTCTAAACAAAATGTATGGTGCATTTCCATTAGATGTTACTGACTCTACTCTAGGCTACTCAACCCTGCGCCCAAACAACGGGAATGTAAAAAAAGAAGAAGCGGCCCTCTTTGTTTACACACCACTTTACAGAGCCTAGCCTGTGTATTAACATTACATTTTCTTTTTTTTAAGCACACACTACTGTCAGTAGGCCTAACGGAGAGTAAATGATCATGAGCAGATAGGCTAGGCCTACTCACTGTTTTTTATTTTTTTTACAAAAAGTGATTTTGACAACAAGCATTAATCTCCAGAATCGCTGACTCCACCTTTTACTGTGTGATCTCGGCAGCAACAGAACAACTCTGACCGAACATTAAGCCTCTTACCTGGGCACGCAGCACGGGGACGACCGGTCGATCTCCCAGGTGGCAAACAGGTTCATAGGCACCGGCGGGGCGCGCCCGTCTGTCTCCCCGGGGGAAGGGTCGAGGTCCCCGGGGAGACTAGCGCTCCATCGGACCCCTCCTCTGTCCACAGCAGAAGAAGCCATGGTGGTCCTCAGCGGGGCGGAGGGGCGGCAGGTCGCTGTGAATGAAGCCGGCGACTGAGCCTCTTCTTCGGGGGCGGGGCCAAGGGCTGGAGTAACTGATCCAGAGTCAGCGATGGATGGATGGATGGATGGATGGATGGATGGATGGATGGATGGATGGATGGATGGATGGATGGATGGATGGATGGATGGATGGATGGATGGATGGATGGATGGATGGATAGATAGATAGATAGATAGATAGATAGATAGATAGATAGATAGATAGATAGATAGATAGATAGATAGATAGATAGATAGATAGATAGATAGATAGATAGAGTTTCTTTCCTGCTACATAGGCCTAACTGTTTTAACAAGTTCAATGACTTGAAATAAATAAATAAATAAATAAATAAATAAATAAATAAATAAATAAATAAATAAATAAATAAAAACATCACAGACAATACGGTCTTTAGAGAGAACCCAGAAGCTCCTTTGTTCTTTTCCTTGCCCATCGCCCGGACCGTTGGAGTGACGCAGAAACACGGCTCAGCTCATCAGGTAGTGTAACCTATTTCCTGTGTATTTCATGTCAAATCTACATTTAGTCATTCAAATGTGATTGGATTATTGTCCTCATCACTTGCAAACTTTCTCTATTAAGATACAACTGTATAAAAACGTCTTTTTTAACGCCAGTAGGCTATAGCTACTGTCTTTAAAAAGCGATCGGCGTGAGCCTGCTAGCTTAAATGTTAACGTTTACGAATGTTTTCACTGGTAGCCTAAAGTGACCACTAATGAATAAAAAAATAAATGAATAAAAATCGTGATAGTTAGCTTACTCAGTAACTTTAACACACTCTAGCTGAACTTAACTCTAGTTAACTTTAAGACACTTGTCTAAAGTAGGCTATGGGAAGTAGCCCAAATAAGTCATTATGTTTAGTAAGCCTATGCATTTTTTATAGCCAGGTTGTTTATGTGCGCGAGCTCCATTAACGGTTTACCGGCTGTCATCAGATAGATTATTGTTGGGGCTTTCACCGGAGACAGGCTGCTGCTTCCACCGACTGTCGGTTACGGTTGCCGATATTTAATGATGATAGCGGGATGTCCGTCCGGTCACCTAGAACTTTCCACTTTCAGACGATCAGAGCTGCTGAGAGATCGGCAAAGAAGTCTTGCCGGTTTTGTGAGCTTCGTTGCTTGAAATGTAAGTTTTATTCATTGTAAACAGCCCATAAGCTTTTAGTTTAAAGCCCTACTTCACCGGTGGAAGTATGAAGTTGTATTGAACTCTGAGATCCTCATCCTATGTAGTATAAATGTGCAAAAACTGTAAAAATAAAATGTAGGGTTAGGATTAACATTACAGCCTTACCAAGGGAAGACTGAGGGAAGAAAAACCTCATTCATTATATTAAAATAGTGATTTACACTGGCTCCATATGGGAGAAGTATTCATTTTAACTTGCTGTGACGCCTATGTCTATGTGTGTCCATTTTAATATGATCGTCCTCACAGAGTTTGCTAGTAACATGTTTTTTGCACGTCTTGTGTGATTCTATTTTATAAGAAGAATATACTGCTACTATGCGCACTTCATAATTAATGTCTCCTTGGTCGAAATTCTAAACCAAATCTGTCAATATTTTAACTTTGTTTTAAATGGTGCTATACAAATAACTGTTATTATTAAATTATTATAATAGTGATGGAATTTTAAACTCATAAAATGTATTTCCGTGATATTTAGTTTGTTTTAATTGAATTTGCGAGTTTGTAATTAGATTAGTAGCAGCGTCGTCAGTGTAATATTCCATTAATTCTGTCACTGTATTTATTCCTGTGGCCACTATGCGTCCCTGTTGTCTCACATTTGCCTAATTGAAAGAGAATATGCCTGTTCTAATAAATCAATGTTATTGTTAAGTCTCAAGTAATAGTATTTTTAATCCACTGATGATCTGACTAGGTTTTCTGGTCTGCCATTACAGATTCTGAGGGACAGTTATGTCTGCTGGACGCTGATGTCTTGGGGAGGCTCAGATATTAAGGTAAGTCTGTGTGTGTGTGTGTGTGTGTGTGTGTGTGTGTGTGTGTGTGTGTGCGTGCGTGTGCGTATTTGGGCTTCATAGTAAATAGCATGCAGTCGTGAGTATCCTACACCGCTATCTATAAACAATGAAAAATAAATTTGCATGATCAGTCTCCATGATGCATGCACTCAGGCCCCATCGTGACTACCCTACCCCGCTAAGGCCTGTATCCTTATAAAATAAAATAAATAATTTGCATCCATCAGTGTCCATGATGTTGATCTCGTTCGGCTAAAACCAATCAACCCCTTCGGACAAAAACAAGGACAAAATATTGGGGACGGATCAACTAAAACCATCAAAACAGTCTGTGATAGAAAAGTATTAGAATCTCAGTGGGTCTTACCAGAGCGTGGTGGAGAAACTCTATCATGTGAAGAAGAAATGGTAAATGGACTCCACTTATACAGCTCTTTTCCCTAGTTTTTCACAGACCCAAAGCACTTTACATTGTTTTGTACACATTCACCCAGTCACACACACATTCATACACCGATAGCAGCAGCAGCTACCACGCAGGGTGCAAGCTAACTATCAGGAGACATTTAGGGTTCAGTGTCTCTTTGCCCAGGGACACTTGGACATGTGACGGGGAGACGGGGGATCGAACCACCGACCCTGTAACCCAGTGGACGACCGCCCTACACACTTCACCACAGCTGCAGAGAGAAGCAAAAAGATGAGTATAGTTCTGCCTTTTCAGTAGATCAACAGATCGACCTGGTTTTATTCAGCAAGCTCAGCAACATACACAACGTATTCTAACAAGAGTAAATAATTCAAAATAGCACATACAAAAAAACAAAGAAAGTCAAAGGACTAAAAAAGACCCATCATGGTCCACAGAGCCCAAAATCCAAGGAACTCTAATTTACCATCACATTGTTTTTAAGATACAATATCAAACTATAAGGTTATTTATAAGGTAATAAAATGAAATAAAAGCAATTAATTGGTTATATGTCATATCATAAAAACATCTACTAAGTTTTGTTCTGCAAGTTTAGCAAAAAACTCAAATTCCCTAAAAGAAATCAAGGTCCAAAAAGCCCTGAGCTAAGCCAAGACCAAGGCCGATTTAACATCTCATTATTATAAAAAAAAAAAATTATTTCTATAGTGGTGTGTGTGTGTGTGTGTGTGTGTGTGTGTGTGTGTGTGTGTGTGTGTGTGTAAAATCTCCATTTGGAGGGGCACACACTTTTCAAAGGGGGAGTGGCTGAGGGGTGAATTGGTATTCGACCTTAATGTTACAGAGTAAAGTGGTGTGAAGTTATTAAAACATTGAAATACAAAGTTAAATGTGTAAAATATCAACATGTAAGGTAATATATAAGGTAGCAATATGAAAAACAAGCAATTCATTGGTTATATGTCGTATAAAGCATAAACATTTCTTCTTCTTCTTCTCTCTCTCCTCCTGCAGACGCACTGTGATTAACATCTATAACCACATGATCTATTTATAGCTAGGAGGAGGTTGTGTATCCTGTTGTAAGCACACAGGCCGTATACTCATAACGTGTGTGTGTGTGTGTGTGTGTGTGTGTGTGTGTGTGTGTGTGCGTGTCATATCTATCTTCCACAACATTCAACTTTAAAGTACATAATATTATTGCAATTTTCACATATTTAATAACTAAAAAATATCTATTTGTTTCATTCTTTTTGCTGACGATTCTCAAAGCTTTATGGGAGATTTGTCTTGGCCCTTGGTTTTTTGTGTGTGTGTGTGTGTGTGTGTGTGTGTGTGTGTGTGTGTGTGTGTGTGTGTGTGTGTGTGTGTGTGTGTGTGTGTGTGTGTGCGTGTGTCATATCTATCTTCCACAACATGCAACTTTAAAGTAGATAATAAAGGCATGTTTTGATACATTTGTTCAAACATTAAAATATTAAAAGTTACATGAATTATATGAACCACAGGCTATCTAAAAACATACATAAGCATGCGGGATAAATGCTAAGATAAAAAAATACTGAATAGGTAATTAAGGCATATACACATTTTAAAGAGAGACACTGCAGGCAAAACAATAATTTTTTTTAAGCACTGGTCAACTTTTAAATTAATTTTGCTTTCAAAGCCAACCACTACAGGTCCAACAAGTTAATTTAGATGTTTCATTGAATAAACCTTGTCTGTTTGCTTCTGTATATTTCTCCGATACAACCATCTTTAACGGCCAATATCTTAAAACAGTTTTTTATCAATACTCTGATCCAAAAATCTCAACTTCTAAAGCACTTACATCAACTAAACTTTGCATAATCATTCTTAGCACTATTCTGAAGGTTATTACAGAAGAATATGTTCATATGTTGTTTATTGTCTAATTTATGAGACATTTTCTCATGAGGCCTGTACCTACATAGTATTTTTTTCATTTATAAAATTAACATAGGCTGTATCCAAACTTTAACATTTAAATAAAGATTTTAATTCTGGCTTTATCCAACATCTAGATTTTAGTTTTTTAAAGAGATGCAAATTTACACATAATTAATTAAATATTGCAAAATTTGTATTTTAATTTGAACATTTCAGAAACATGTGTTATACAGAACAGAATTGTTTTAATGTCAATAATCAACTGGCAAAGTTTCAGTATGATTTCTATGAATTAAAATGTTTCCTGATTCACCTGCAGTGTCTCAACTCAAGCCTAAAAACAATTTCCTTTTTGCTGACTGTCTTCTATTGTGTTTTCAGTCGTAGTTTAGAGGGAATATCTGGGTAACATATCCTCGTCTGAGCTGATGGATGGTTATGAACTCATGGGGATGTGAGTGGAGCTGTTTGTGGTTCCTCCTCTGCTGCCTCTTCATCCAGCCCTCCCTCTGCTCCACTAACTCCCAGGTTATAATAATCCATCTCTATGTTCTCCTGTGGAGCTGGCTGCTGCCCCCTGGAGGCCTGCAGAGACATGGCAGCACACAGATACGAGTTAGTGCAGCAGTGTCTTTAACCCCTAGTGGTTCGTACGGGTACTGCAGGGGGTCCCCTAAAATTATTCAAAAATACAACAAATAATTTCATATTTATGTTCCACTCTGAATTTCCTTCGGATCAATAAAGTATCTGTCTGTCTGTCTGTCTGTCTGTCTGTCTGTCTGTCTGTCTGTCTGTCTGTCTGTCTGTCTGTCTGTCTGTCTGTCTGTCTATCTATCTATCTATCTATCTATCTATCTATCTATCTATCTATCTATCTATCTATCTATCTATCTATCTATCTATCTATCTATCTATCTATCTTCATCCCCAGAGTAGTGTGTTCTGTACCTTATGGCTGTAGCAGATGAGAGAGATGAACAGCAGCAGGGCCAGCAGCTGCAGGACCAGTCTGATGAAGAAAACCGCTGGATCTGAGGAAACACATTCACAGTCATCACATCAGACCATATGACATCACCAGAACAACAGCTCCCATTCGCCATAGACTCCAGAGACGGTAAATCCCCTAAAATCACTGAAGTCACTTTAACATGTAGCTGTTGGTTTCAGGTCTTAAAGAGTAGGAACCTCTGATCTTCTGTTTCATGATGATGAAGGACAAAAGTTAGATTGATTATGGACACAATTTAAACCCTGTCTGGTTGAAATGACAGAACCAACATCTTTACATGAACCAACAGCAGGCTCCTTAACGGTCACCCTATTATGCAAAATGTTGTTTTTTAAAAATATGTTTTTCGACGTAAATGTGGGTCCATGGTTTGAGTAGAGACTCCCAAAGTATGAGATGAAAACAAACCCCCTGGGGAGGAGGACCCAAGTAAATGATTTGCACCAGGTCCCAGCATAACAACAATAAGCTACTGCATAAACCACAGCAGGTTCCTTAAAGGTGCAGAACGCTACGGTTTTAAGCAGAGAGCCTCCAGAAACAAGCACACCTCTCTATCAGGATGCCGTAGTCCTGGATAACTTTACAGTCCTGTACCACACACTGGCAGTGGGAACATCACTGTTATAGATGATGGCTTACCTGAACAGGTGAGCTTCATGATGGAGGAAGAGGAGGCTGATGAAACACAATCCCTCAGAGCCAATCCAGACTGAACACAGTGAGAACTGATCTCCCATGTAGATCTGTTGGAGGAATCCTGTCTGGTTCGTGTAGAAACAGCAGAGCCACAGTCCAGCGCTCTGCAGACGGCAGCTGCTGTCGTCAGGGTGAAGTCATGGACTGGTCTCCACTCTCCCTGGTTCACCTCCAGTGTTCCTGCACAGCGACCGTATCCTCCCACCAACCTGACAGGCTCTGAACACAAACAAGACAGTCATCAGTGAAATAACTACAACCTGGTTATATTCCTCTGAGACAAACAATTGCTGAACGGTGAAAGTCCAGTGGTGGTAGTCAATGCTTTAAAGAAGGCAAAGCTCCTCAGGAGCTACAATACGGTCCAAGCTCACTGTAACATGAAAGTATGTAAGGCTGCAGTAACTTATGAACTCCAAAATCTATTCAGTTCATCTTTGAGTCAGAGTGGGCGTTCTGGAGATATTGCTCTCACAATACCCAAAGTCACAGAGGCCTTGACCATTGACCTCCAACATGTCATCAGTTCTTCCTATCATCAGAGTGTAAGTTTGAGCCACAATTGTAGAAAATCCCTCTTAGTGTTCTTGAATTATCTTGTTCATGAGGCATGACCTCATCTTTGAGGAACTAAATAGATCATGAGATATAACGATCACAGGAATGGCCCAGAAACAGACGGCCATACGTACAACTTAGAAACATGTGAAGCGTGAAGGCATAATAAAGTGATTTTCATTAGAGCAGAAATCTTCTACCTGAACAGGTGAGTCCAACAGCTCTGCCAGGTGAGCTGGTGTTTCTAGCTGATGAGCTTCTACAGTCCAGGAGAGCAGACTCTGTGCCTTCACACTGGAACTCTTTGGTCCACGTCGGAGCCTCCACTCCTCCATAGAGCGCCCCCTGGAGGCCTGAAGGAGCCCCACAGCCAAGCTCCCTGCACACCACCTCTGCATCCTGCTGGTCAAAGGCCTCTTCACACACTGAGGACCACGACTGGTTGGACTTCACCTCCAGTCTACCTGCACACAGACTGGAACCATTCACCAGCCTGACAGAGTCTGGAGGGAGACAGAGAGTTTCATTACTGATCATTATTTGTGACTATAAACCCTATGAAAAATACATTTAACCTCTAACTAGAAACAGAACATTTAATTTCAGTATTTTTTTAGCTGAGCATATGTGCCTCCTGCTGCCACTGGTCACTATAATACACATCACCCTCCAGTACATTTGTACTAAGAAACTGGAAATTCATGCCAAAGCTGAAGTCACTGTTGAGCTTACCTGAGCAGGTGATCTCTGTGATGTAGGAAGAGGAGTCTGCTAGCAAACAGTCACTCATGGCAGATCCAGACTCGAGACATTCAGAAAGGATCTTCCATGCAGATGTTATGGAGGAGTCGAGTCTCCTTCGTGTAGAAACAGCAGAGCCACAGTCCAGCGCTCTGCAGACGGCAGCTGCTGACATCAGGGTCCAGTCATCACCATGACCTGGTCTCCACCCTCCTCGTCCTCGCTTCACCTCCAGTGTTCCTGTACAGCGACTGGATCCTCCCACCAACCTGACAGGCTCTGAACAGGAACAAGACAGTCATCAGTAAATCTATCTATCTATCTATCTATCTATCTATCTATCTATCTATCTATCTATCTATCTATCTATCTATCTATCTATCTATCTATCTATCTATCTATCTATCTATCTATCTATCTATCTATCTATCTATCTATCTATCTATCTATCTATCCATCTATCCATCCATCCATCCATCCATCCATCCATCCATCCATCCATCCATCCATCCATCCATCCATCCATCCATCCATCCATCCATCCATCCATCCATCCATCCATCCATCCATCCATCCATCCATCCATCCATCCATCCATCCATCCATCTATCTATATTAGTACATTCTGCAAGTTCTTATGATCAACACAAATTATTTATATATAAACATCACACATTTGTCATGTTGCTGAGAAGAACTCAGCATTACCAACCAAATACGGATATTAAGTTCTAAAATGAAACTTTCAACAGTATTTTTACACCTAAAAAATTAATATAATTTAAGTGACTTATCCCAAAAAAACATCACCTGTTTGAACACCTGAAGTCAGGTGGGGAGTTGCAGACACAAACATTTATAATTAGCAAATATACTGTTTGTCTACTTATCACTAAATCATAATTTATTACGCCATGAACTCTGTTTGATTTTTCTACAAACAAAATATCAAATTAAACCCATATAATATTTTCAGAACTTAGGACGTGGTTGGAAAACTGCTGCCCTCAACAACCTAACCTGCAAACACAACTTTTAATCGACTGCTGGAAAGCTTCCTATTGGCATCTTCATGACACACAGACCAGGAGGAAAATAGTATAATGCTACACCATTAAAAATCAAAAACAGTTAATCTAATTTCAGATGAATATTACTAATAAGTCAAAATATCTAGCCTGGTCCTACTAGATCATCCTACTTCATTTCATTTGTACAGAAGGTCTGGAATCGCTCAATTGACAAACGTTAACTCAATTGAAGGCGGGTGTCTATTGAATTGTAAACTATTGGATCTGCCCAGTGCCACTCTGGATCTGCCAACCAATCGCATAACATTTGGTCGTGATGTATGTCATGCGCCGGCTTCTGACTACAACTGACAACCTCAACGTGATTGTTCTCAGCCACTCCCTCTGTTCGCTGATTGGACCGGTAACAATCTACCAGGGAGAAAACCCGAGAATATACCGCGGACCCAGACTGACTACTGAAGGGAAATGGAAATTGAGCGGAATTAGGTAGGTAGGCGGGCGGTGCCAGGCTACAAAATATCATGATCAAACTTAAAACATATCTCAGGTTTACTAAAGCTCTCAGTCTGGCTCAAAGAGTCATAGATGATGTCACTGATGAGCTTACCTGAGCATGTGAGCTCCACGATGGAAGAATAGGGACCTATAAATATACACTCCTTAAGGGTGAATTCCAACTCCACACATCGATGATCGATCCCCCATCCAGATTTAAGTGACATAGGTTCCGAGACTCTACTTGAAACAAAATCGCCACAGTTCAGCTCTCTGCAGAATTCAGCTCCCATCCAGTCCAGGAAACTAACTGGTCTCCACTGTCTCAGTTTCAGCTCCAGTGCTCCTGCACAGCGACCGGATCCTCCCACCAACCTGACAGGCTCTGAACAGGAACAAGACAGTCATCAGTAAAGAATAAAGTGAGTTTCATTAGAGCAGAAACTAAGCTGCAGCTCCTCTTCTACCTGAGCAGGTGAGTCCAACAGCTCTGCCAGGTGAGCTGGTGTTTCTAGCTGATGAGCTTCTACAGTCCAGGAGAGCAGACTCGTTGCCTTCACACTGGAACTCTTTGGTCCACGTCGGAGCCTCCACTCCTCCATAGAGCGCCCCCTGGAGGCCTGAAGGAGCCCCACAGCCAAGCTCCCTGCACACCACCTCTGCATCCTGCTGGTCAAAGGCCTCTTCACACACTGAGACCCACGACTGGTTGGACTTCACCTCCAGTCTACCTGCACACAGACTGCGACCATTCACCAGCCTGACAGTCTGGCCTGGAGAGAGACATGAAAGGAGGAGTTTTACTGTATATCCTGACACAAGCCTTCATCCTTTGTTTAACCAGTTATAAGGTTTGAACATTTCTTTTTGTGATAGTTAAAAGAGATATAATTTTTAAACAATGATGGAGTCCTTGCTTACCCAAACTCTTTATGCTGTTACAGAGGCGGATGGTGAAAAGGTTGATCATGGGCAGCGACTGTAAATCACCTAATAGGAACTTGTGAATGGGATCGGACACAATAACCCCCAGCTCTCTCTTATCATCATCCCCAACACCTGAGAGAAATATAGTGTTAACAATGTATCGGAACAAATGAGATCCAAATTAAACAAACCAGTTTGGTTGATGAAGTAATGCAATTGTGATTTGGTTTCCCGATACTAAACTTTAATTGACAGATGATACTGTGAATTTTTAATTGTATGAACCATCGGCGTCGGCAGACCCTTTTCACCGGGGCACGTGCCCCGTTGTGGATCTGCGGTGCCTGGGTATGCCTGGGGCACTGATTTTTTAATTAATTAATTTATTTATACCTTTAATTTTTATTTATTTAAGTCTGACTCATCTGGCAATCTACAGAATGCATGCTTGCATTTTTTTTCTTAAAATAGGCCTATATGCATGGTGCCCCCCTCATTGGCCGGCCGCTGCAATTAAATGTACGTGACGAATGCACACACTGAGGAGAGAATCATTCTCCTTGATATCGACTTTTTGAACCTGTCCAGCACAGCGTCAGCGACCATTCACTCCGGCCGGCGTGAAGTGAAGTAAACAGTTACGGCCTCCACACACATCCTGCGTCTACCTCTGGAGCGCGTCGCGTTACCTTACTGCTGCCTCTCTCGGACTTTTCTCGGACACACATGCAACGTCTCAGCAGCTGCTGCAGCAGCGCTGCTTCTAAAAGCCCTATCTTTCTACATAGAGTTTTCATAGATAATTCCCATTAAAAATGAAGTTATTTCATGTCATCTATGATGCATATGATTTATATTGAGTCTGGACAGTAATCCGTTCGCCCCATTGCCATTTAAAAAAAAATGTTTTGCCATATTTTCGCTTGTTGGAAGTTTTATTTTGAAGGGGACACACCAGGAAATGGTGAAACTACAGCGAAAGCTGCCAGTATGAAGTCAATATGACTCTCAGCAGAGTATTTCAAAAATCACTTTACTGATTTATACGGGAGAGAGAGAGGGGGGTGTGGTCGGGGAAGAAGAAGGCAGTAGACACAGATAGAGCAACGGAAAACTGTTGCGCTCATCATGATCTTTTTTATTTCTTCACTATATTGGATCTCTATATGTGTCATTTATCCAAAAATGAAATGCCAGAACTAATTGAAAATTAGGTTTTAAATCCCTCGGATTTTGATTGCACAATTAAATCGTGAAATAAAGGGATTATTCGCGTATACGACTGAGGGATGTTTTATTTTGAAATAAACACACCGGGTAAACGTGTAACTAGAGTGAATGCTGCTGGTATGACTGTCAGCAGAGTATTTCTCTATCAGTTAAAGCACAGAGACGCGAGAGAGACGCGCTGCTCTCAGAAAAAAAATAGGCGAGCCTCATGAGGTGAAGGGGAGCGTCGCTGCAGACGTGCCTCCGACGCGCCTCAGCATTGCGTCTGAGGTTGGATGTGTGCTCGCTCTACGTTGATTTCACAGTCTGTGACAAAAAGTCAGACGCAGACGCGAGGTAGACGCGCAGTAGAGGTAGGATGTGTGTGGGGGCCGTAAGCGTTACATTTTTATCCTCTGGAAGCATAGAATGTCTAACAGCTGCAGTTGTGAAAGGACATTCAGCGTACTGAGACGCCTTCACACTTGGTTGAGGAGCACAATGGGGCAAGATAGGCTTCATCATCTTGCCATCATGTCGGTTGAGCGAGGAGAACTCTCCAAATTAAGCCAGTCACAATTGATCGACAGCTTCGCAAAAATGAAGCAGAGGCGCTACCGTTTACTGTTAAAAAAATGAACAGCTCCCCTATCTTTCTGGCCATGATATACACACCTCATAGGATCATCACCATCACACCATCATAGGATGGTCTGAAATAGAAATGATAAACACAGACATGTATGTATGTAGAGGTGTTTTTTTGTTTTTCCTTTTACAGTTGCACATTTCAAGTTTTCAGTTTTCAAGTTCATGTTTGCTGACAGATATTTAATGAAGATACGCTTTATGATAATAAATAAGTGCTATAAAATATTTGCTCGCGTGCTTGCATTAATTATCTGTGCCCATGCTTTTTTTAAATAAATAATTGCCCAACATTTTTTTAGCTCGCGCGCTTCGCGCGCTCGCATCTTATTTTTGGTGCCCTATTGTGCCCCTGTATGGTATTGGGTGAGCTGACGCCCCTGGTATGAACTAGAAAACATGTTAGGACGGCCTAGAGCAGGGGTGTCAAACTCATTTTCAGAAAGTGCCACTCTACGAAATGAGAATCACACTATGGATGAGACAAACTATGGTAAGCAGTTTGGATCAAAGTGCACTTATTTACCATTTAATATGAATGATAAATGTAGTATATTTTAATTGCTAATCTTAAGCTTATGTTCACATTGTGATGAACATGGAATAACATGTTCAATTCATATTATTCAGTTGTTTCTTTTTATGGCAAAGTATTACAGTTTTCTAAGCCTTTTAGGCCTTATTCTTTATTAACAAACCTTTATGAGGCAGAGCTGTTTTCTCTCTATTTATATATACAGTATCTCACAAAAGTGAGTACACCCCTCACATTTCTTCACATTTTTCTTTATATCTTTCCATGCGACAACACTGAATAAATTACACTTTGATACAATGTAAAGTAGTCAGTGTACAGCTTGTATAACAGTGTAAATTTACTGTCCCCTCAAAATAACTCGACCCACAGCTATTAATGTCTAAACTGCTGGCAACAAAAGTGAGTACACCCCTTAGAAAAAATTTACAAATTGGGCCCAAAGTGTCAATATTTTGTGTGGCCAACATTATTTTCCAGCACTGCCTTAACCCTCTTGGGCATGGAGTTCACTAGAGCTTCACAGGTTGCAACTGGAACCCTCTTCCATCCATTTATGACAGCATCACAGAGCTGGTGGATATTAAAGACCTTGCGCTCCTCCACCTTCCGTTTGAGGATGCCCCAAAGATGCTCAATAGGGTTTAGGTCTGGAGACATGCTTGGCCAGGCCATAACCTTTACCCTCAGCTTTTTTAGCAAGCCACTGGTCGTCTTGGAGGTGTGTTTGGGGTCGTTATCATGTTGCAATACCACCCTGCGGCCCAGTTTACGAAGTTTGAGTGCACATGGTCAGCGTCGTACACAGAGGTTGGCTTTGGAAAATAGACGTATGAGTGCTGCCAGCATTGCTGAAGGGCTTGAAGGGGTGGGGGGTCAACCTGTCAGTGCTCATACCATACGGCGCACTCTGCATCATACTGGTCTGCATGGCTGTCATACCAGAAGGAAGCCTCTTCTAAAGATGATGCACAAGAAACCCCACAAAAAGTTTGCTGAAGACAAACAGACTACGGACATGGATTACTGCAACCATGTCCTGTGGTCTGATGAGACCAAAATACATTTATTTGGTTCAGATGGTGTTAAGAGTGTGGAGCGGCAACCAGGTGAGGAGTACAAAGACGTGTCTTCCCTAGAAGTCAAGCATGTGTGTCTTCCCTAGAGTCAAGCATGGTGGTTGGAGTGTCATGGTCTGGGGCTGCATGAGTGCTGCCAGCACTGGGGATCTACAGTTCATTGAATTCTAACATGTACTGTGACATACTGAAGCAGAGCATGATCCCCTCCCTTCATAAACTGGGCCGCAGGGCAGTACTGCAACATGATAACGACCCCAAACACCCCTCCGAACGACCACTGGCTTGCTAAAGAAGCTGAGGGTAAAGGTTATGGACTGGCCAAGCATGTCTCCAGTCTTAAACCCTATTGAGCATCTTTGGGGCATCCTAAAACGGGAGATGGAGGAGCGCAAGGACTCTAATATCCACCAGCTCCTTGATGTCGTCATGAATGGGTAGAAGAGGGTTCCAGTTGCAACCTGTGAAGCTCTAGTGAACTACATGCCTAAGAGGGTTAAGGCAGTGCTAGAAAATAATGATGGCAAAACAAAATATTGACACTTTGGGCCCAATTTGGAAATTTTTTCTTAGGGGTGTACTCACTTTTGTTGCCAGCAGTTTAGACATTAATGGCTGTGTGTCGAGTTATTTTGAGGGGACAGTAAATTTACACTGTTATACAAGCTATACACTGACTACTTGACATTGTATCAAAGTGTCATTTATTCAGTGTTGTCGCATGGAAAGATATAATGAAATATTTGAAGAAATGTTAGGGGTGTACTCACTTTTGTGAGATACTGTATATAAAACTGAAAGTCAATCACCAATAGCGTAGATCTCAACGCCGCTGTCCCTCAAGTTCTCTGAGGGTATCAGTACTTCGTCATAGGACTCTCCATCAGTGATCAGGATTAATATGTGTTTGGAGTCTGTTCGCATTCCGACACTGTGATTAAAGCTGTTATGGAGGACGTAGTTCAGAGCTCGTCCTGTATAAGAGTAAGAAAAAGACACAAGGATGTAAAGTTTTGGTAGATATTCCAGGCCCCCCTTGTTGTATCATCAATTAAAATGTTTTAACCATTTCATTTTACTGTGACCCTGTAATCATGATACTACAGAATAAGAACAACTTTAATTAAAGTATTTTCTGAAGAATATTTGTTAATATATTTAAAGGCTGAGTAAGCAAAATGGTTCTTTTAGCTAACTTCCTGTCAGTTACTGCAGTTAGCGGTCCCCTCGCTCGTCCCCACGTCACCACATTAATGCACTGCGGTCTTCAAGCAGCGAGTTATCTAGCATCATCTCAGATCCATAAGTGTGATACAACCGGATACAACATGATAAAAACCATCAACACAGACATTGGGAAGGATTTTTACCTGCTCCGCCATTGTAGGTGCATACACATTCACCCATCTGTTGCTCTGGCGTGCACCGGCAGTGAGACCATGGAGTGTATATAGTATATATGAGTGAGACGAGTGACGGTTTGTAGCGTTCTCTCTCCTGATTGGATAAAAAATCGGGATACTACAAAATTTTAATTAGGCTATTACTGCAAATTAGAATGACTTGGAGACCTGTGATATGACGTCCACACTCTGTTGAAGTGATTACTGTAGGAATATGGAGTGATATAACACATATATTAACACAAATAAACCGCTTACTCTATCTTTAAGAAGTTTACTTTGTTAAAATGTCGAGGGAATGAATATAATATTGTTTAGTATTCAATATACTGTATACTACATTATAAATACTTAAATTGCATTCAGTATGAAATACTGATCCCTGACAGTTTCCCGCACTGTTGAACTCAAATAGAGCCAGTAAAAATATCCGACTCGTGTCAGGGTTCGATCCAGCAGGAGACTCTGGTTTTACGGTTTGATAGTGGTGTGAAAACAACCTGTTTAATCACCTGTCTCGCAGCCTCCTCCTGTCTGTTCCAGTTCGTCTACGGCGTCCAGCAGAGATTGTTTGGTCTGGTGGGTGTTCAGGTCCCACTCGGTCCATGGGTCATTACTGTACTGAACCAGACCTTCAGAAAACACACAGCAATGTGTGAAATACAGAGGAAATCTGCTTCTTTTAAAACAAGTAATATGAAGAAATGTAAAGAAAATAACCATTAATAAAGGGGAAGATGTGCATTGTAGTGTCTTTTGAATTTGAATATTTTCACAATAGTACAACAATAGCACTAAGAGTTGTAGAATGAATAGTAGAAGTAGCAAAACTATTACCGATCTGGACTGCGTCTGGGCCGATGTTGAAGGCTCTGACTATTTCAGCTGCAAAGAGCTTCACGAGTTTATACTCATCAGGTTCGATGCTCCCGGATTCGTCAAGCAACAGCACAATGTCTGCTTTCTTAGTGGTTCTCACTGACACCCCAGAGAAGGAGATAATAGAGCAGGAAAAGGCAAAAAGGGCAAAAAAAAGGCATGCAAAAGAAAAAAGGGCAACAAAATCAAACCCAGTGCATCCCAAACTAGACCAGTTGCCAAGGCTACTGCACCACAGGAGAAGAAGAAACAGTAAGTTATGTTACGTATGCCTATTTGTCAATTTGACAATGCAATTAAACTTTCAAATGTAGTTCTGCTTTCTTTCCTTCTTTTTAAGATTATTCCCATTAAGATAACATTGTGACAAACAACCCCATAGTGTGTGACAACCGACCCCTTGATGGGGTTGGTTGTCACAATGTGTAAGGGTTTCTTTGATAATAATTTTCTTCTTTAATACAATAAGTTAGCAAATGTGAGGGGTAGACATTTCAATCACACACCTTAAGCTTCAATTTAATGTAGGAATGACTATTGAAATATGTTTAGGAGCAATTCTCACTACAGTAAAAAGTCTGCCTACTGGCCCTGGTCTCCTCTACATCCATGTGCACAATGGACATTTAAAAAAAATATCTTGGAGTTTATTGTCTCTCTTAATTTATTTGTGAAAAAAAAGGCTGCCGAAACACGTCCCACATTATTGCGTTCTGACCTGATGTGTTTTCATTAGTGTCACTATACTCATACCATACTTTCCTGAAGGTTTAGCTGTTTAGACACATGGGCTGTGTTGTAAAAGCCCTACTAACGTCCTCCCTCCTACATACTCAACATGTCCCTTAGTTTGTCCTGATGTAAACATTCAAATGTATGCTGATGACACAGTGATATACGCATATGCAAAAACAAAACAACACGCAGCATACAAACTCAATGCAGCATTGAGTAAGATAGCGGACTGGTTGGATAATTCTTGTTTGACACTTAATACGTCAAAAACAGTTTGCATGTATTTCACTATACGCAAAAAGACCACTCAAGAGCCAGACATATTTGTTAAGGGAGAAAGGCTCAAGGTAGTAGAGGATTTTAAATACTTAGGGGTCATTGTTGACTCCCATTTAAGTTTTAAAAAACATATTAAAAAGGTCAATGGTCGAGTTAAAATGAACCTCGTACATTTTAAGATAATAAGGAATCAGTTGACCACAGAGGCAGCGAAACTTTACTTCCACTCAATGATTTTAACTCACATCTCATATTGCTTGACCACCTGGTCCCAAGCAAATACAACTGCCCTGTCACTGATTCGCAAATCCTATAAAAAGGCTCTTAAAATTCTGGACAAAAAATCTAATTTATACCATCACTGTCCCATCATACAGAAGTATGGTTTATTTAGTCTGGAAAATTTCATTTCTTTTTCAAACTGCTGTTTATTTTTTAAAATTGTAAATGATCTTGCTCCCCCCCCTCTTAAGAAATTTGTGAGTCTGAGTAGAGCAGAAAACAACACAAGAGCATCATCTAGAGGGGACTCATTAAGTGTGTTTAGAAGGACCACTTTTGGTCAAAGTGCCTTTTCTGTAAAAACAACAGGGCTATGGAACAGTATTCCTGTAGGTATTAGGCAAAGCAACACACTCAGTAGTTTTAAATCAGGTCTCAAGAAATGGCTAAAAACAAGGCAGCGATGTGAACATTTTTAGTCATTTATCTCATGTTTGGTGTTTTATGTTTACTTTATTATACATCTTGTTTTGGTGTATTCTTTTAACTAGATATGCCTTTTTGGTCATGCAATATTGTGAGCCTATATTTGCACATTGGGCACCTTTTAATTGTATTATCAAATTCTTGTATTATTATTCATTTTAATCCTTTTTGTTTTTAGCTTAACACCAATTCCTGTCCAGGGACTACAGACGAAAATTAGCCATGTGGCTATAATCTGGCTCAATTGTATATTGTGCACTGTCCCTGCTAAATAAACAATAAATGAAATGAAATGAAATGAAATATACTACATACTAAAAGCCCTACTAACGTCCTCCATCCTACATACTCAACATGTATATACTACATACTAAAAGCCCTACTAACGTCCTCCCTCCTACATACTCAACATGTATATACTACATACTAAATGATAGCACTGCTACCAGAAGCTTTCCTCATCAGAATAACAACCATCTGCCACCTTCGTTTAAAGGCTAAATATGTAATTTTCAAATTTTCTTAGAAAATAATAGATCAAATATTCAGAATAATTTGCAGAACACCCTCACAAAGACACCTCAAAACTTGATGAAATATCACAGTATTGAAAATCCACTTCTGCTGGCAGGAATACTGATATTAAGGAATTTTTCTGGGGGTCTAAAGCCCTTGAAAGTCCCCTCTTTTTTTATTTCTTTTCTGGTGATTTATGTCCAGGTCCTGGCATCACTGAGCTTGCTAGGTTAGCTTGCTCATCATCAATACATAGCTAACGCTTGTTTGGTTGACCTGCTGCATGCAACGGTTTTGAGGGGGAAAAAACGACCCATGATATTTTTAGTTTTTCAATATAAAATGTGATATATTTTACCCAAGTAACAATGAATAAAATGTTTTCTTTTATTAAAGAAAGTTCTCTTGCGAATATAGCGTTCATAATAAAGGTTGGCTAAAAATAAAAAATAAATTCTCTCTGGGCCCCCCCTGGTGGCTGGGCCCTAGAAAGCTTTCCCACTTTCTACCCCTTATGGGCGGCCCTGATTACAGACTGTCTACCTAACCATCCATTGTGTATGCGTGGTTCGTCGGACCGTTTACACTGAGGTATACAGAAGCAATAAAGAAATAAAAAAAAAACGTCCATGTCCTTTGAGAAGACACAATGCATTGTGGGGCGGTTGAGTAGGAAAAGTTTCCTATCGATCTATAACACAAAATCTTCCCAGAAGTAAGTACTCATCCGGGTATTTCTCGCCTACACAAACTCACATACACAACCACAAAATACTCAAATTTACGTCAAAATGAGTATGAGTAGGACGTTAGTATGAGTAGGACGTTAGTAGGGCTTATAGTATGAGTAGGACGTTTGTAGGGCTTTTAGTACGAGTAGGACTTTAGTATGAGTAGGATGTTAGTAGGGCTTTTCGAACACAGCCAAACAGACTTGTCCGTCCCCTTCATTTATCTTTCT
>NW_027648382.1:42500-80000 GCF_949987685.1 Ammodytes marinus
TCTCTCTTCTCAGTGGGAGTGTAGTGATGTCGTCACAGTGGGTTTCTGGGTAATGTAGTTTGGCTGTTGCAGTAACTCTTTAAGAAGTGTCTGTTGGTTCACTGTGTGTGGAGATATCGAAGATTTAAAATCTCAATACAAACAGATCAAATGTTACAAGTGGAAAATGACAAATGATCAATGTATTTCGTCTTCATGTTTCCGTTATATTTATACGTATATTTTATTTTTATTTTGTTTATTTTTTCATGAAGACGAGGACAGACCCTTTTTCTTTTTTTAGCGACATAAAAACACATTAAAGAAAATATTTAAAATGTTCGAAAATTATAAAATATACTTCGCTGGGATCACATAAATGTTTCAAATGTTTTTTATCAAAAGGTAATATTATGAACAGTTTACTTTCCAAAAATATTTAATTTTCTGCCTTTTATTTGTAGTGTAACGTTTCCTCTGTGTCTTTGTCGACAGGACTCCGGGCTGAAGGGCAACACAACCAGACAGGTAAACAGCGAGACAGGTAAACAGACAGACAGGTAAACAGACGGACAGGTAAACAGACAGACAGGTAAACAGCCAGACAGGTAAACAGAGAACAGAAAGATAAATGAAGGGGATGGACGGGACAGTCAGAGCAGAGTAGTTACTCTGACCCAAAGAGCTTCACCAAGTCTGTTTATAGGCCTTTCACACCGCCGCAAAATCGGCGCTAGTTCTGGGCTTGTTCGGAGTTAGAGCCAGTGTTTTGGTTTCACACCGCCAGAGAGCCTGCTCCGGGCCGTAAAAACCGGGGGAACTCATACCCCAGGATTGAGCTGGGCTTGATAAGAACTGCTTGCGCCAGCGGCTGGGGGAGGGATTATCTTGACCAACCAGAGCAACTCAAACCTCATGCCCGCTATATTTAAAAACACCGCTACTACGAGACGTAAACATAACATAATTACCGAACGTAGCGATCAAATTGACCGGCGAGAATACGCTGTATGGGTCCTGTTTGCTTAAGAAAGCAAAGCGAGAGCCAACACGTGTAAAAATAAGACGTATTCGCCGCTGTTGTTGTGCTTAAAGCTAGCGGTAGCTTTAGCGTTAGCCACAAGAGCAGCGGCGTCGGGTGACGTACACACACGTTTACAGTGACGTCATGACGTTGCTCTCTTGCCGGCTCCATGGCTGTCTCCGGTCGATGTGAAACCAACCGGTTCATAACTGGGATAAGGCTGTAACCAGTTTTGAACTGACCCCAACACCAGCCTGGAACTGACTCTTGGTTCATCTTGGTGTGAAAGGCCTATTAGTGACTAAACACCTGGACCTTCACCTTAGAGGTCAGACAAGTATGGTATGAGTATAGTGCACTAATGATAAGACATCAGGGGCCTGTTTCAGGTAGCTGGTTTTGAGGCAACTCAGAGTTTGTTCGCTCAGAGTTAGTGGAAACTCTCGGTTTTCCGTTTCAAGAAGCAGGTTTAGCGCAACCGAGAGTCAGTTACTGCGGCAACATACGCCGTGGGTCTAACCTGCTTGATAGGTGGTTAGACCTACCCTGAGTTTGTTTTCACTTTACGCTAAGTATAGTGACACTAATGAAAACACATCAGGGGCCTCATTTATAAACATGGCGTACGTCCAGAAGAGGGCGCACGCAACTTTCTACGCAAACAGGCCCTGCAGCAGACCCGGGTTCGAATCCCGTCTGGGTCAGTTATCTGCATGTCTTCCCTTCTCTGCTCCATTTCAACTCTGTCTCTACAGATCTGGCTAATTTAGTTTAGTTTAGTTTTATTTGTGCAAATAAACAAGTTAAAAAAAAAACAAATGGCAAGAAGATGCGCATAGACATACATAAATGCACGGGTGGGACAAAAGAAACCCCGAAGGGCTTATGAAGGATGTCCACCTGACATTAAAATACAATAAAGAAATGAAGTCAAATAAAAAAAAGAAAAGAAAAGACAAACAAAAATAAAATTAAAGAGA
This sequence comes from Ammodytes marinus, assembly GCF_949987685.1. NCBI lineage: Eukaryota > Metazoa > Chordata > Actinopteri > Uranoscopiformes > Ammodytidae > Ammodytes > Ammodytes marinus. Next base: position 44,484 of record NW_027648382.1, read on the forward strand.
TAAAACTACAAAGTCATGTTACAAAAATGAAAATACATCTAAGTACATGTAAAAAAGCAATGTAAAGATGTAACTAACAAGCAAAAAGACAATATAACATACATTCAGTTTAACAATTAAAGGAGCTGTAAGCGGAATGGTTCTTTTAGCTAACTTCCTGTCAGTTACTGCAGTTAGCAGTCCCCTCGCTCGTCCCTACGTCACCACATTAATGCACTGCGGTCTTCAAGCAGCGAGTTATCTAGCATCATCTCAGATCCATAAGTGTGATAAAACATGATAAAAACCATCAAAACAGACATTGGGAAGGATTTTTACCTGCTCCGCCATTGTAGGCGCATAAACATTCACCCATCTGTCGCTCTGGCGTGCACCGGCAGTGAGACCATGAGTGAGACGGGTGCGGACGGGTGTCGGTTTTTAGCGTTCTCTCTTGTGATTGGATAAAATTTCGGGATACTACATAAAGTTTAATTGCTTATTACATGCAGAGCAGCTGACTAAGAGATTGACTTTATGAAATGCGCACATCGTGTAAGTGATTACTGTATGAATAAAGAGCGATTTAACACTTATATTAATATAAATAAACCACTTACTTCACCTTTAAGCAAAAAATGCCAAACAAATATCTTAAAAAAAAAAGTAAAACGTTTATTAAAGGATATCCATGTCACTACGTCTATATGCGCGCGGGTTTGGGATTTGGAGCGTACTTGTATCCGATTGTTTTTGATTGTTTTTGAATATAGCAGGGAACACAGTCTAATATAAATTGATCGGGATCGCGGTTTATGCCCGTGCTTGTGCGCATGTTTGCTCATTAGCATCTGTACTTTGGCCTGAGTACACCTCTCCCAAGTGTGCCATGGCCAAGGAAGTGTTCCGTGCTTGAGTACAGAACGGCGCATTCACACTGGTCAAACGAACCAGACTTTAGGGGGCAAACGTACTAGGGCACGGTACAGATGGCTTAGTGTGAGTGCACCCTGAGACTAAATACGGCCTCACAGACCTGCTAGCATTGCTTTTTTTTTTTTTTTAAGATATTTTTTGGGCATTTTTTTATGCTTTATTGATAGTGCAGAGAGACAGAGGTGAAATGGGGCAGAGAGGGGAGTGACATGCAGAGAACGACCGCGGGTGGGAATCGAACCCGGGTCTGCTGCTGGGCCCGGCCCGGGAGGGGGACGCCTTACCAACTGAGCTAAAGGCGCCCCCAGACCTGCTAGCATTGCTGTTAGCATTTGTGTTCAGTCTTTTGTGTATTAAATCCCTCAATCCTCTGTTCTCCTCCAGGTGCTCGGTGTGAAACCACAGAGAAAGCAGACATCGTGCTGTTGCTTGACGACTCCGGGAGCATCGAACCTGATGACTTTAAAATCATGAAGTCCTTTGTAGCTGAAATAGTCAGAGCCTTCAACATCGGCCCAGACGCAGTCCAGATTGGTAATAGTTTTGCTACTTCTACTATTCATTCTACCACTCTTAGTGCTATTGTGGTACTATTGTGAAAATATTCAAAAGACACTACAATGCAATTCTTCCCGTTAATTAATTATTATTTTCTTAAAATGTATTTTATTCATATTATTTTTGTTTTAAAAGAAACTGGGTCGGCGTATTCTTGGTGTTTTACACATTGCTGTGTGTTTTCTGAAGGTCTGGTTCAGTACAGTGATGTACAATGGACCGAGTGGCACCTGAACACCCACCAGACCAAACAATCTCTGCTGGAAGCCGTAGGCAAACTGATACAGAAAGGAGGAGGCACCGAAACAGGTGATTGCGTAAGGGATAAAGTATAGCGAACGGGTCACTTGCTAGAAATAAAGATCGACAAGCTGAAGCAGGAGCCCGACGCGCAGCAACAAAAAATAAAGGGGGGGGGGGCCTCCACTTTACATCCTTGTGTCTTTTCCTTACTCTTATACAGGACGAGCTCTGGACCACGTCTTCCATCACAACTTTAAGCCCAGTGTCGGAATGCGAACAGACTCCAAACACATATTAATCCTGATCACTGATGGACAGTCCCAGGACGAAGTACTGATCCCCTCCATGAAACTGAAGAACAGCGGCGTTGAGATCTACGCTATTGGTGATTGACTTTCAGTTTTATATATATAAATAGAGAGAAAACAGCTCTGCCTCATAAAGGTTTGTTAATAAAGAACAAGGTCTAAAAGGCTTAGAAACTATAATACTTTGCCATAAAAATAAACAACTGAATAATATGAATTGAACATGCTATTTCATATTTATCAAAATGTGAACATAAGCTTAAGATTAGCAATTAAAATATACTACATTTATCATTCATATTAAATGGTAAATAAGTGCACTTTTATCCAAACTGCTTACCATAGTCTGTCTCATCCATAGTGTGATTCTCATTTCGTAGAGTGGCACTTTCTGAAAATGAGTTTGACACCCTGCTCTAGGCCGTCCTAACATGTTTTCTAGTTTATACAATTAAAAATTCACAAACATCAGTATCATCTGTCAATTAAAGTTTAGCATCAGGAATCCAAAATCACAATTGCATTACTTCGTCAACCAAACTGGTTTGTTTAATTTGGATCTCATTTGTTCCGATACATTGTTAACACTATATTTCTCAGGTGTTAGGAATGCTAAAGAGAGAGAGCTGATCTCCATTGCCTCCGATCCCATCCCAATTCACAAGTTCCTAATCCGTGATTTCCAGTCGCTTCAGCCCATGATCGACCTTGTCACCATCCGTCTCTGTAACAGCATAAAGAGTTTGGGTAAGCAAAGACTCCATCATTGTTCAAAAATGTTATCTGATATCTATCACAATAATGATCCTCTGGTATTGTAATACATCTCTAGACATCAAGTTTTGTGTTAAACACAGGCCTCATTTTGGATTCTAACTCCTGGAACACAGATCCTGTGTCTACCTCTGGACCGTGTCTGCGTCTGTTACTGCTGACTCTCTCGCACTTTTTTTCGGCCACACATGGAACGCCTCAGCAGCAGCTGCTGCTAAAAGCCCTGTCTTTCTACATACAGTTTTGATAATTCCCATATTGAGTTGTTTCATGCCGTTTTAAGATGTGATATGATTAATATTAAGTTTCAACAGTAATATTTGTGCCTTGTTGCATTTTTCTTCACATTTTCGCTTGTGGGAAGTTTTATCTTGAAAGAAACAAACCAGGAAACCATGAAACTACAGCGAATGCTGCTGGTGTGACTGTCAACAAAGTATTTTCTCTATCAGTTAAAGCAGACAGACGGGAGAGTCGTGCGTCTCCCCGAAAAAATAGGCGAGCCTCCTGAGTTAAAGTGAAGCGTCGCTGCAGGAGCGCCTCCGGTTGGATGTGTAGCCGCTGCAGTCAACCAACAGCTTCTCTCAGACCATGAGCCGCCTCCCCAAGTTAAATCACAGCTGCCACGTGATGGCAAACGGCCGGATGATTATCTGGAGTGCTGCAGCTTCTTCCATTTCTTGACAAAAAACAATTGTCAAATTTGTTCGGAGCATTCTTGCTATCAATCCCTGAGCAGATGGTGTCTGCTATTGCCTCAGCACCTGGTCATGATGGCATGATGCTAGAATCTAGAGGATGTAACCTTAACTAGATCTGGAACAAAGTAATCTTGCATTCCATAGCTTACTCCGAAAATCCATTTGTCCTGCAGCTATATTCCTTTGTTTCTCCATTCACATAATTCCTTAACCTCTGTTTGTAGCACTTCCTAGACCATGTGACACCTCTCTTCCAATTGCTACATTTCATAGCAAGATCTTGGACTGCTACCTAAGTCGCTAAGTCCTGGTCATATCAGCTTCTCTGTTTCAGTGATACTGCTCAGAATTCATTGTCGTCCCAGCTATTGAAGTTGCTGATCTCCTGGTGTGCCACTGTGTCTTTGAAGGTGAATTATATGCCCCAACTCTGGATATAAGATCCAAGGAAGAAGCAGTTAGGCACCAATGTTTCGACCATGAGGTCATCCATGATGGCTTTGGTGCTGTCTACCACAGTGTCATGCTTCATCTGAAAAGTTCAAATCTTATAACTGGTTAAACAAAGGATGAAGGCTTGTGTCAGGATATACAGTACATTTCATGTCTCTCTCCAGGGCAGACTGTCAGGCTGGTGAATGGTTCCAGTCTGTGTTCAGGTAGACTGGAGGTGAAGTCCAACCAGTCGTGGTCCTCAGTGTGTGAAGAGGACTTTGACCAGCAGGATGCAGAGGTGGTGTGCAGGGAGCTTGGCTGTGGGGCTCCTTCAGGCCTCCAGGGGGCGCTCTATGGAGGAGTGGGGGCTCCGACGTGGACCAAAGAGTTCCAGTGTGAAGGCAACGAGTCTGCTCTCCTGGACTGTAGAAGCTCATCAGCTAGAAACACCAGCTCACCTGGCAGAGCTGTTGGACTCACCTGCTCAGGTAGAAGAGGAGCTGCAGCTTAGTTTCTGCTCTAATGAAACTCACTTTATTCTTTACTGATGACTGTCTTGTTCCTGTTCAGAGCCTGTCAGGTTGGTGGGAGGATCCGGTCGCTGTGCAGGAGCACTGGAGCTGAAACTGAGACAGTGGAGACCAGTTAGTTTCCTGGACTGGATGGGAGCTGCATTCTGCAGAGAGCTGAACTGTGGCGATTTTGTTTCAAGTAGAGTCTCGGAACCTATATCACTTAAATCTGGATGGGGGATCGATCATCGATGTGTGGAGTTGGAATTCACCCTTAAGGAGTGTATATTTATAGGTCCCTATTCTTCCATCGTGGAGCTCACATGCTCAGGTAAGCTCATCAGTGACATCATCTATGACTCTTTGAGCCAGACTGAGAGCTTTAGTAAACCTGAGATATGTTTTAAGTTTGATCATGATATTTTGTAGCCTGGCACCGCCCGCCTACCTACCTAATTCCGCTCAATTTCCATTTCCCTTCAGTAGTCAGTCTGGGTCCGCGGTATATTCTCGGGTTTTCTCCCTGGTAGATTGTTAGCGGTCCAATCAGCGAACAGAGGGAGTGGTGAGAACAATGACGTTGAGGTTGTCAGTTGTAGTCAGAAGCCGGCGCATGACATACATCACGACCAAATGTTATGCGATTGGTTGGCAGATCCAGAGTGGCACTGGGCAGATCCAATAGTTTACAATTCAACAGACACCTGCCTTCAAGTGAGTTTACGTTTGTCAATTGAGCGATTCCAGACCTTCTGTACAAATGACATGAAGTACGATGGTCTGGTAGGACCAGGCTAGATATTTTGACATATAATATTCATCTGAAATTAGATTAACAGTTTATTTTTAATGGTGTAGCATTATACTATTTTCCTCCTGGTCTGTGTGTCATGAAGATGCCAATAGGAAGCTTTCCAGCAGTCGATTCAAAGTTGTGTTTGCAGGTTAGATTGTTGAGGGCAGCAGTTTTCCGACCACGTCTTAAGTTCTGAAAATACTATATGGGTTTAATTTGGTATTTTGTTTGTAGAAAAATCAAACAGAGTTCATGGCGTAATAAATTATGATTTAGTGATAGGTGGACAAACCGTATATCTGCTTATTATAAATGTTTGTGTCTGCAACTCCCCACCTGACTTCAGGTGTTCAAACAGGTGATGTTTTTTTTGGGATAAGTCACTTAAATTATATTAATTTTCTAGGTGTAAATATACTGTTGAAAGTTTAATTTTATAACCTAATATCCATATTTGGTTGGTAATGCCGAGTTCTTCTCAGCAACAGGACAAATGTGTGATGTTTATATATAAATCATTTGTGTTGATCATAAGAACTTGCAGAATGTACTAATATAGATAGATAGATAGATAGATAGATAGATAGATAGATAGATAGATAGATAGATAGATAGATAGATAGATAGATAGATAGATAGATAGATAGATAGATAGATAGATAGATAGATAGATAGATAGATAGATAGATAGATAGATGGGTGGGTGGGGGGGTGGATGGATGGATGGATGGATGGATGGATGGATGGATTTACTGATGACTGTCTTGTTTCTGTTCAGAGCCTGTCAGGTTGGTGGGAGGATCCAGTCGCTGTGCAGGAACACTGGAGGTGAAGCGAGGACGAGGAGGGTGGAGACCAGGTCATGGTGATGACTGGACCCTGATGTCAGCAGCTGCCGTCTGCAGAGCGCTGGACTGTGGCTCTGCTGTTTCCACACGAAGGAGACACGACTCCTCCATAACATCTGCATGGAAGATCCTTTCTGAATGTCTCGAGTCTGGATCTGCCATGAGCGACTGTTTGCTAGCAGACTCCTCTTCCTACATCACAGAGATCACCTGCTCAGGTAAGCTCAACAGTGACTTCGTCTTTGGCATGAATTTCCAGTTTCTTAGTACAAATGTACTGGAGGGTGTTGTGTACTATAGTGACCAGTGGCAGCAGGAGGCTCATACAAAATACTGAAATTAAATGTTCTGTTTCTAGTTAGAGGTTAAATGTATTTTTAATAGGGTTTATAGTCACAAATAATGATCAGTAATGAAACTCTCTGTCTCTCTCCAGACTCTGTCAGGCTGGTGAATGGTTCCAGTCTGTGTGCAGGTAGACTGGAGGTGAAGTCCAACCAGTCGTGGTCCTCAGTGTGTGAAGAGGACTTTGACCAGCAGGATGCAGAGGTGGTGTGCAGGGAGTTTGGCTGTGGGGCTCCTTCAGGCCTCCAGGGGGCGCTCTATGGAGGAGTGGAGGCTCCGATGTGGACCAAAGAGTTCCAGTGCGAAGGCACAGAGTCTGCTCTCCTGGACTGTAGAAGCTCATCAGCTAGAAACACCAGCTCACCTGGCAGAGCTGTTGGACTCACCTGTTCAGGTAGAAGATTTCTGCTCTAATGAAAATCACTGTATTATGCCTTCACGCTGCACATGTTTCTAAGTTGTACTTATGGCCGTCTGTTTCTGGGCCATTCCTGTGATCGTTATATCTCATGATCTATTTAGTTCATCAAAGATGAGGTCATGCCTCATGAACAAGATAATTCAAGAACACTAAGAGGGATTTTCTACAATTGTGGCTCAAACTTACACTTTGATGATAGGATGAACTGATGACATTTTGGAGGTCAATGGTCTAGGTCTCTTTTGCACAAATGTCCACTCTGACTCAAAGATGAACTGAATAGATTTCAGAGGTCATAAGTTACTGCAGCCTTACATACTGTCATGTTACAGTGAGCTTGGACCGTATTGTAGATCCTTAGGAGCTTTGCCTTCTTTAAAGCATTGACTACCACCACTGGACTTTCACCGTTCAGCAATTGTTTGTCTCAGAGGAAAATAACCAGGTTGTAGTTATTCCACTGATGACTGTCTTGTTTGTGTTCAGAGCCTGTCAGGTTGGTGGGAGGATACGGTCGCTGTGCAGGAACACTGGAGCTGAACCAGGGAGAGTGGAGACCAGTCCATGACTTCACCCTGACGACAGCAGCTGCCGTCTGCAGAGCGCTGGACTGTGGCTCTGCTGTTTCTACACGAACCAGACAGGATTCCTCCAACAGATCTACATGGGAGATCAGTTCTCACTGTGTTCAGTCTGGATTGGCTCTGAGGGATTGTGTTTCATCAGCCTCCTCTTCCTCCATCATGAAGCTCACCTGTTCAGGTAAGCCATCATCTATAACAGTGATGTTCCCACTGCCAGTGTGTGGTACAGGACTGTAAAGTTATCCAGGACTACGGCATCCTGACAGAGAGGTGTGCTTGTTTCTGGAGGCTCTCTGCTTTAAACCGTAGCGTTCTGCACCTTTAAGGAACCTGCTGTGGTTTATGCAGTAGCTTAATGTTGTTATGCTGGGACCTGGTGCAAATCATTTACTTGGGTCCTCCTCCCCAGGGGGTTTGTTTTTCGTCTCATACTTTGGGAGTCTCTACTCAAACCATGGACCCACATTAATGTTGAAAACCCTTTTTTTTTAAAAGAACATTTTGCAAAGTTGGGTGACCGTTAAGGAGCCAGCTGTTGGTTCATGTAAAGATGTTGGTTCTGTCATTTCAACCAGACAGGGTTTAGATTGTGTCTGTAATCAATTTAACATTCGTCATCATGAAACAGAAGATCAGAGGATCTTAGTCCTTAAAGGTGCTGTAAGCAGAATGATTCTTTTAGCTAACTTCCTGTCAGTGAAGTTCCCCTCCCTCGTCCCTACGTCACCACATTAATGCACTGCGTCTAGCATCATCTCAGATCTGTAAATGCGATAAAACATGATGAAAAACCATCAAAACAGACATTGGGAAGGATTTTTACCTGCTCCGCCATTATAGGCGCATACACATTCTCCCATCTGTCGCTCTGACGTGCACCGGCAGTGAGACGTGCGGGTTTGTAGCGTTCTCTCTTCTGTTTGGATATCAGTAGAGGGACTTCAGAAAAGTTTATTTGCCGATTACATGCAGAGCGGGTGACTGAGTGATCGGCTTTATGAAACGCTCACACTATATAAGTGACTGTATGAATAAAGAGCGATTTATCACTTATATTAACATAAATATATCGTTTACTTCACCTTTAAGACCTGAAACCAACAGCTACATGTTAAAGTGACTTCAGTGATTTTAGGGGATTTACCGTCTCTGGAGTCTATGGCGAATGGGAGCTGTTGTTCTGGTGATGTCATATGGTCTGATGTGATGTCATATGGTCTGATGTGATGTCATATGGTCTGATGTGATGACTGTGAATGTGTTTCCTCAGATCCAGCGGTTTTCTTCATCAGACTGGTCCTGCTGCTGCTGGCCCTGCTGCTGTTCATCTCTCTCATCTGCTACAGCCATAAGGTACCGAACACACTACTCTGGGGATGAAGATAGATAGATAGATAGATAGATAGATAGATAGATAGATAGATAGATAGATAGATAGATAGATAGATAGATAGATAGATAGACAGACAGACAGACAGACAGACAGACAGACAGACAGACAGGAAATTCAGAGTGGAACATAAATATGAAATTATTTGTTGTATTTTTGAATAATTTTAGGGGACCCCCTGCAGTACCCGTACGAACCACTAGGGGGTTAAAGACACTGCTGCACTAACTCGTATCTGTGTGCTGCCATGTCTCTGCAGGCCTCCAGGGGGCAGCAGCCAGCTCCACAGGAGAACATAGAGATGGATTATTATAACCTGGGAGTTAGTGGAGCAGAGGGAGGGCTGGATGAAGAGGCAGCAGAGGAGGAACCACAAACAGCTCCACTCACATCCCCATGAGTTCATAACCGTCCATCAGCTCAGACGAGGATATGTTACCCAGATATTCCCTCTAAACTACGACTGAAAACACAATAGAAGACCGTCAGCAAAAAGGAAACTGTTTTTAGGCTTGAGTTGAGACACTGCAGGTGAATCAGGAAACATTTTTAATTCATAGAAATCATACTGAAACTTTGCCAGTTGATTATTGACATTAAAACAATTCTGTTCTGTATAACAAATGTTTCTGAATGTTCAAATTAAAATGCAAATTTTGCATCTCTTTAAAAAACTAAAATCTAGATGTTGGATAAAGCCAGAATTAAAATCTTTATTTAAATTTTAAAGTTTGGATACAGCCTATGTTAATTTTATAAATCAATGAGGCCTAATGAGAAAATGTCTTATAATTCAGACAATAAACAACATATGAACAAATCCTTCTGTAATAACCTTCAGAATAGTGCTGAGAATGATTATGCAAAGTTTAGTTGATGTATGTGCTTTAGAAGTTGAGATTTTTGGTTCAGAGTATTGATAAAAAATAATGTTAAGATATTGGCCGTTAAAGATGGTTGTATCGGAGAAATATACAGAAGCAAACAGACAAGGTTTATTCAATTAAACATCTAAATTAACTTGTTGGACCTGTAGTGGTTGGCTTTGAAAGCAAAATAAGGCCAAAATTTAAAAATTGACCAGTGTTTTAAAAAAAAATTATTGTTTTGCCTGCAGTGTCACTCTTTAAAATGTGTGTATGCCTTAATTACCTATGCAGTATTTTTTTTATCTTAGCATTTATCCTTCATGCTTATGTAGTTTTTAGCCTGTGGTTCATATAATTCATGTAACTTTTAATATTTTAATGTTTGAACAAATGAATCAAAACATGCCTTTACTATCTACTTTAAAGTTGTATGTTGTGAAAGATAGATATGACACACACAAACACACACACACACACACACACACACACACACACACACACACACACACACACGCACGCACACACACACACGCACGCACACACACACACACACACACACACACACACACACACACACGTTATGAGTATACGGTCTGTGTGCTTACAACAGGATACACAACCTCCTCCTAGCTATAAATAGATCATGTGGTTATAGATGTTAATCACAGTGCGTCTGCAGGAGGGGAGAGAGAAGAAGAAGAAGAAATGTTTATGCTTTATATGACATAAAACCAATGAATTGCTTGTTTTTCATATTGCTACCTTATATATTACCTTATATGTTGATATTTTACGCATTTAATTTTTTATTTTAATAACTTCACACCACTTTACTCTGTAACATTAAGGTTGAATACCAATTCACCCCTCGGCCCCTCCCCCTCTGAAAAGTGTGTGCCCCTCTAAACACAAACACAGACACACAGACACACGCACGCACGCACGCACGCACGCACACACACACACACACACACACACACACACACACACACACACACACACACACACACACACACACACACACACACACACACACACACACACACACCACTATAGAAATAATGTTTTTTTTTAAATAATGAGATGTTAAATCGGCGTTGGTCTTGGCTTAGCTCAGGGCTTTTTGGACCTTTTTTGGAGTTTTTTGCTAAACTTGCAGAACAAAACTTAGTAGATGTTTTTATGATATGACATATAACCAATTAATTGCTTTTATTTCATTTTATTACCTTATAAATAACCTTATAGTTTGATATTGTATCTTAAAAACGATGTGATGGTAAATTAGAGTTCCTCAGATTTTGGGCTCTGTGGACCATGGTGTCTTTTTTAGTCCTTTGACTTTCTTTGTTTTTTTGTATGTCCTATTTTAAATCATTTACTCTTGTTAGAATACGTTGTGTATGTTGCTGAGCTCGCTGAATAAAACCAGGTTGATCTTTTGATCTACTGAAAAGGCAGAACTCTCTGCAGCTGTGGTGAAGTGTGTAGGGCGGTCGTCCACTGGGTCACAGGGTCGGAGGTTCGATCCCCCGTCTCCCCGCCACAGACCTAGATGTCTCCTGATAGTTAGCTTGCACCCTGCGTGGTAGCTGCTGCTATGAATGTGTGTGTGAATGGGTGAATGTGTACAAAACAATGTAATGTCTGTCTGTCTGTCTGTCGCTCTCTCTCTCTCTCTCTCTCTCTCTCTCTCTCTCTCTCTCTCTCTCTCTCTACCCCAAATAACCAGTGAAGAAAAGAAAGACAAGAATCCCTTTTTCACATGACCAAGACTTTACTGTTCACAGCTCAGTGCCCATCGACGTCTCACACACACAAGACGAGCCCCAACAACCAGCAGACCTCTGCAGAGTCCAAGCGCGTAATAACTTCCTCTCATGGTTAACCCTGTTTTTCTCATGCGTTAAAAAACAGGCATAGTGCCACGTAAGGGCCCGAAATGTAACAAGGACCTAAAATGGTAAATGGTAAATGGACTTCACTTACATAGCGCTTTTTAGCCGATTTTCTCAGCCCCAAAGCGCTTTACATTAACTTAAAACCTAAAATATGTAATAATAATAAAAAAAAAAAGTAATAACCGTCGATAATGTGGCACAATACTGACACCAAAACGTAAAAAAACTTATTACATTTTGGGTTAGTTATTACATTGTGGAGCAAGCAAAATATGTTTGTCCTAATTTATTTTTCTACTCCTTTGCTTTTCTAATGTGTATTATGTATTTTAATCTTGCCCCTGTAAAGCACTTTGAGTGGCCTTGTGTCTGAATTGTGCTATAGAAATACATACACTTGCCTTGCCTAATAGCGTAATAAATATATAACATCAGTGAGTCAACCATGTATGGATTAAAGGGCGAAATGCACCAATGAAGAGTGTAGTTTCAACGAAGGAATTATTTCAATAGTTCTATGTAATTCAAGGCTCAAAGTGTTCATACACAAACTTTGATACACACACACACACACACACACACACACACACACACACACACACACACACACACACACACACACATTTACGTTTTGGGTTCAGCATTTTGTTACATTACATTATCGGCCAGTTATTACGATTTTCGGTTTTATTATTAATTTTTTTTTTTAAATTACTTTTCGGGTCGTTGTTCAATTTCAGGCTCTTGCAGAACAAACACATCGGAACAGAAGGTTAAAGACTTTAAATGTACACTTTGCTTTGCAAGATAAAAAATAAAGATGTCTTTATGTATGATGGTTTAATGATTCTATTATATACAGATCAGAGCATAAACAAAATAAAAACACCCAGAAAATATATGGAATGATTAAAGCATGCCCATTGTCACAGCATGAGGAGGAGGCGAGCTATTTATTCTGTGTTCACATCCACAATCTCCATTCTCTTTATCCAAGAGCATAATGAGCAAAGGATATACTTAGGGATCTCTTATGCTATTAACATACTTCGGGCATTCAATCCAGACTAATTAGATGTTTTGTTGTTGTTGGCATGTTTACCCCAATAGGAGGAGGAGAACTATATGAAATCATTTGAAGGTACGGATGTCCTTCTACACAGATTCAGATGTATTTGTGATATACGTCACCATGCAATGTGAACCAAGCAGGATACTGTCCATAGAATAGTAGTATAGCTGTGGAAAAGAAGCTGGGAGTATGTGTGAGAGAGTCTCTTCAAAACTGGACATGATTTCAGCTCCAGAAAGAAACTTATAGGAATAGTGCAGTATTTTTGAAGAGTGGTTGAATGATGTACTTCTGCATAGTTAGTGTGTTACCTTATGGAGTTGGAGGTGCATAAGGAGTTCAGGGGAGATGTAGCAAAAGTCAGTGTGTGTGTGTGTGTGTGTGTAGTGTGTGTGTGTGTGTGTGTGTGTGTGTGTGTGTGTGTGTGTGTGTGTGTGTGTGTGTGTGTGTGTGTGTGTGTGACTGACCACCATCTCCACAAGGTAACACACTAACGATGCATAAGAACCTCACATCACCACACTTTAAATTTACTCGAATGTCCCTTTAAAATCGGATAATTGACGAGGGAGAAGCAGACACATCCATAGCACCATGGCAGCGACGCTCCCGTGTGACAGTCTGTCAACATTACTGGAAGCCCATGGAGAGAGTTTGTTAAGCTGTCCTTGGGAAATATAAGAGATCCGTGAAATATGAAATAAATCGAAGGAAGTTCTTGTAACATCACAGTCTAATATGGAGTCAGGTGAGGACCTTTTCGAGGCTAGGGATGCACCGAATGTTCTTAGCCGAAAATATCAATAAAAAATTAAAATAAAAACAATTAGTCAACAATTATTTTCCTTTTTTATGACGTAATAAAATAGCATCCAGCATGGAGTGATGTTGAGTGACAGATGGTAAAATAAATATTTATTTTACTAATTTAATGCTAATTTTATTTTAAGTGCTTTTTTTTTGTATAGTGTCTGCTGGAATGCTTAAAAAAAACTTTTTTAAATTAATATATTTAAATTGTAGTTTATGGATTTTTCTCTGAAAGGTAAACAAAGACAATAAAAAAAAAAAATTAATAAACGCCAATAACATGATAATTTTTAAGTTTTTAACGTGATAAATAGTGACCAGGGAATCACAAAATAAAATCTCTAAACCAATAACCAATGTGCTTTATTTTACTGGCTGGTTATTACATTATTGGACAGGTTTTAAGAAATCCTTTAGAATTGTAATAACTGGAGCTGATAAAGTAATAATATACTGATATCACTTCATTTAAGTTTACGCTATTGGCATTAAAGTATCAAAACCAGTCAAACATGTAATAGCTTATTGAATAATCGCCAAAATTGTTTCAGAAATGTTTGCTAAGAAACTACATTATCGTCTTGTATCACAATAAAACCTGAAAAACTACTAAGTTGTCCGCGGTGATTACGTTAGCAGCCGTTATTACATTGTTGCACAGTTGGGCTATTTAAAGGTGCACTGTGTAATATGACATCATCAAGAAAGTTCTACAAAGTTCTAGATTGCAACGCTCCCTGGGTAACCCCGCCCCTTCAGAATAATAACAGAAGCTACAGTGGCCTTCAAGGACAAGAACAATTCTAAATTCTAAACAATGCACCTGATGACATTCCAACCAACATGGATGCCTCCATAAGACCTGCCTGCTCAATGTACAAAAAGCAACATTAATATTTATAATTCTCCGCTCAGGAGGATAATTCAGATTATTGGCAGAGGTGATTTTACACCAATGAGGACATATTTATGAATGAGGATATTGATGTTAGCTGATAAATTACTTAAAATGTTACACATTGTCCCTTTAATGCAATGGTGCAAAAATTGTCAAAAAATAAATCAAATTAAAAAAAACTCGGACACAAATCTTTCATTTCGGTGCATCCCTATTTGAGGCGTAGCTTGTAGCTTGTAGCTTGTAGCTTGTAGCTTGTCCGAAGACTGATTAATAATTATACACAAACATGTCTCAGCGTTTTGTCTCTTTGTATTATCTAGCGGACACCGTCTTCTCCTTGGCGCTTGGCTTCCCCTTAACCACACACATGGACTTGGGCCTGATTCTAGCGGTGTTGTTCGCGGAGGTTTGAGGGGCGGTTTCATGCGAAGCGCTGCGTCTCATGGTTACTGTTGTTGTTGTAGTCCTGGGCGGAAGCATGGGGAGCGTCGGGGCTCGAACCGACAGCGGCTGCCTGGACGGACATGCTCTTTGTGGGGAGGGGCTGTCAGTCCGGCAGTGGTTGGAGCTAAGGCTGCGTCGGGTTCCAAACAGGACTCTTAGGGGCATTCGGGGGCTGCCGGACGGGGCAGGGGCAGCCGATTGACGGGGACACAGGGAGGATGACCTGGGTGTGGCGGCGGGTTTGGATTTTCTTTGACTGCTCAGAGTGCTTAGACCGATTTTCCCACTCCTGTGGACAAAGGAGTGAAATAAAAGTAGGTTAGTTATTTTTTAATTTAATAAAAGTATTTTATCAAACTGCTTCAACTACTTATTTCTATCCTTGCTTGTTGCCTCTCTATCAGGCTCAGGACAAGGCCAAAGAGTCGTTGAGACAAATGTGTAAACAAACCCAGCTAATATAAGGGATCGGCATTCAATTGGGATTCAGCTTTTATTCATTTATTTATGTAAGTATTCAAGGTATCATACATCAGAAGAGAAAAATAAAGAATAGCCGTACCCGTTGGTGAAGGTTGAAGCTCCTTTAGTAGTGCTGGAGTCTGGTATTGAGAGAGGAGAAGCAGCAGCAGCCATCCCCACCGCCGAAGGCCTTTTTATGGGGGTGACAGGCCTCGGGATTCTGCTCCGGCACTCCTTGCTTGAGCCTTGCTCTTCGGTCGGTTTGAGCCGGTTTGAGCTCTTTCTAGACTCGTCCGAGGTGTTATGCGTGTCCTCTTCGGAGCCCGCGGTGGAAAGAGTTTCAGAAATCCTCCGATCGTTTTCCGAAGACACCGATGAAGACGTGCCGGACAACATCCTCCGTCTCATCCAGCGACCCTGTTGCTTCTGCACCAACATTCGAGCCAAATCTATCTGCCTGACGCGCTGCTGAAGCCTGGCCCGAGCCGACTGCGAAGAGGACCGCTCCGAACCAGAATCCTCCTCCGAGATCAGTACTGGAATCCGGCTTCGAATTCTGGGCGTTACGACGGTCGGGATTTCCGATTCGGTTGTCGGAATCTTGCCGGCAACTTCGTCACTTGTCGAAGGCTCTTTCTTAGGTTCCTGTGACAATTCTTCAATTGCCTTTTCGTGAGATGGTGACGTGGATTCTGGAACCGCCTCCAAAGACTGGTCAAGGACAATCGACGGACCATTCTCAGTATTGGGTTGTTTGTTGTCCACTGGTGTAGCATCTTCCCCCTCTTCTGGAGACCCTGGTGCTACGCCTTGCTCATGTGTGTCATCCTCTACTACTGCTGACGCCTTCATGATCACCAAAACTTCCCGGTCGCTTTCCTTGGAAGAGTGGCCATTGGAGGACATGACATTGAGGTGGGACGTCTCTGCGATATGGACGAAAGTGCGCTCGACTTTTGTGAAGGGCGGCGATGCTGGAGCGATGGGAGTGGAAGGCCTGAGATCTGACCTGAGCGCCGGGGACAGGCGGCCGGTTTCAGAGAGTTCGGGCTGAATCGCTTCCCCGACTAGAAGGCGATCGTTGCGGGATATGAGGGCGCACGGTGTGGCCAACTCTAGACCGTCTAGCCCGTGTTCGCCGCCAGAGGGAGACTTACGAGTGTCTCCCGGAGAGAAAAGAACGAGGGTTTTGGAAGCGTCCTCCAAGTCAGGGTCTGCGTCGGCTGTGGAGGCGTGCTCCTTCTGGCCCTTCTGGTCTTCTGCCATGAGCGTAGAAGGTGCTGCGTCTTGGCTGCGTTCGGTGCTCTTCTGACTGGCCTCGCTGTTCGACTCGCTCTTCGTGACGTCGTCATCCTTTGGCCCTAAACAAATTTAAATCAAATCAGTTTTTATTAAAATAGCCCCGATATCACAATCACAAACAGCACATGTTTGACTCAAGAGGACTTCATAGACCAAAAACACAGAGTGATAACATCTGCCCTTAGACCCTTAGCTCGACAGAGGAAAAACTCCCAGTAAAAAACCCTTTAACAGGGATAAATTATGAAACCTAAGGGAGCGGGACAGAGAAAGGGATACTTGTGTGTGTGCGTGTGTGTGTGTGCGTGTGTGCGTGTGTGCGTGTGTGCGTGTGTGCGTGTGTGTGTGTGTGTGTGTGTGTGTGCGTGTGTGTGTGTGTGTGTGTGTGTGTGTGTGTGTGCGTGCGTGCGTGCGTGCGTGTGTGTGCGTGTGACAGATTAAGGGGATCCCTCTCTCAGGACTGATAGACAAAAAAATAGATGTCATGTACACAACACAGAAAACAAACCAATAGAGAAATCACAGAGTAGTACATTCATCTGCAAAATGTTTACGTGCAGTTAGTTAGTTAGTTAGTTAGTTAGAAGTTAATTGCGCAGGGACAAATACATTGTACATTGTTTCATATAAAATATAAATAAGATACCATGCATACAGGTTTCTAGTCAAGACTCATTTGCAACCCCTGTCCCTATTTAGGCCTTTACTAAAAAATTACACACAAATAGGAATGCAGAACACAGAACACATCAAATACAGGAGACATTTATTCATGTGAATTTTTTAGGAGATGCCTAATCAGGGACAGGGGTTGCAAATTAGTTTCGACTAACACCTGTATGCGTGGCATCTGTTTTATGTTTTTATAATATGAAACAATGTTTTTAATGCATTTGTCCTTAAAGGCCTACTTCACCGGTTTGAATATGAAGGTGTATTGAATTCTGAGATCCTATGTAGTATAAATGTGCGAAAAAAAATGAAATCGGTTCATCCTAGCCTGAGAAAAGGCAGAAAGAGTGTTTTTTTAACCCTATATTTCTCTTTCTGTGATGTCACGAGAAAGAGAAATATAGGGTTAAAAAAAAACTTACTTTGTAAATATTACTGTGATGTCTTTTACTGTGACATCACAGTCATATTTAAAAAGTACGTTTTTAAAAAAAAAACACTCTTTCTGCCTTTTCTCAGGCTAGGATGAACCGATTTTAATTTTTTTTGCACATTTATACTACATAGGATCTCAGAATTCAATACACCTTCATATTCAAACCGCTGAAGTAGGCCTTTAATAAAGAAAGAAATAAACATAAAGACAAAAACAAGGAAAGATACCTGGACACTCGAGGACTTCTTGTTCGTCGGGCGTGGCAAAACTCCGGCGCTGGGGCAAAGTACCGGTCAGCATAACCGTGAGGAAGTCGGCTCTCTTCACTTGTAGCTGAGGGAGCATGTGGAAAAGCTCCTTCTCTTCAATCTGCGCTTTCGTCCGATAGTCCGGGGAGGTCGGCGAGGGCGCGCTCTGTTCCGTGGGCGACAACACCTAGAAAACAAATACAATGAGAATGTTTTATTCAGTTTTAATTTGAATTTAATTAACTTTATTTATTTATTTATTTATTAATCCGTTAGAAACTTCTTCATTTGAGCAGAGCATCATCAGGTCACATACACAGCAACTCAACACATTATACCACAGACACACACACACACACACACAAACACAATGCACCACACACACACACACACACACACACACACACACACACACACACACACACACACACACACACACACACACACACACACACACACACACACACACACACACACACACACACACACACACACTGTGTCTGTCTATCAATGACAATGCTTTACATTGTTTACGTTTTAGATGAAGATAATGTGATTTGGCACACTTTACCATTCGTCAAACAGTAAGAAAGACGTCTTGAAGTAATGTCTGTCTGTCTGTCTGTCTGTCTGTCTGTCTCTCTGTCTGTCTGTCTGTCTGTCTGTCTGTCTGTCTGTCTGTCTGTCTGTCTGTCTGTCTGTCTGTCTGTCTATCTATCTATGTATCTATCTGTCTGTCTGTCTGTCTGTCTGTCTGTCTAGCTATCAATGACAATGCTTTACATACAAAGACGTCTTGAAGTATTTTGTATTTGCCCCCAAAACCATTTTAATGTCATTTTGGTAGTACACAAGCTTTTCAAGATTGTCTAGATTACATACATTGATATAAAAGGCACAAAAAAATGCATTGCAGAGTTCATCCTTAGACAGCACACAGTCAGGTGATTTTTCAAGTGTTTTCCTTTCATAAATATTTAACATACAGCCTGTACATTTCATACTTAAACCCCGCGATGTATCATGCTATTGAGAGATTAACTGCAAACCTAATTACTTTCTACATTTCTGTATATGTGTACACAGCAATTTTCATCATTTTGGATTTTTACAAAATTTTTAAAATACATGCTTCACCTGAAAATCATACAAGCAGAACTGTACAATCGTATAGTTAGTGATAGAAAAGAAAGGCTTACATGTATTTTACACGCGACAGACACCCACGGATCATCACATTGAACTTAAACTGTGAGCTCTTCAATCCTTTTTACCACCAGAACAAGACACAAACTCTGATGTTATTGCAAAAACCTTTTTAAGAGGCATTCAGATATTTTGTGAAACACTACCAACTGTGCCTGGACTAAGCCTGCGTTCCAGTCCCCATACTTTCGGCTGTTAAGTATGGTTAAAAAAAAGAAGATTTAAGATGTCCTAATTCTTGTGGCTGGATTTAGTATGCTTAAAAAATACCCGGACGTCGCACTACATCCGGATGAGATTTTTAGTGTTAAAATCAGCATGCTATTTGGCCGATTCTGACCCACAATCCAGTGCGCACCTGAAGTGACATCACATCGACGGAGCCTCCGTATGAAAACAAATGGGGACGAGACGGATATAAAAGCAAGAGGCAAGATCAAGGCGCCATGTTATGATGAAATAAATTAGTTAAAGTATGTACCAAGTGTATGCCTACTGCATCCTAACTAGATTCTGTTTATGGTCAGATGTAGTATGTAGAAAAGAAAAACAAAAGAGTATGAGATTTAGAACGCAGGGATAGATTCAACTAGTATGTCATTCCCCTCTTTGCCCCATTTCAACTCTGTCTCTCCTAAATATGTCCAATAAAGTAAAAAAAAATGCCAAAAAATTATCTTAAAATAAAAAAAAATTATAAAATAAATCACCAAATGTCATGTATTCATGTTTATACATTATATTATATCATATTTTTGCACAATTCTTCCCAGAAATGTCTTAATGCGCCCCACTATGAGCTTAGCTAGCCAACACACGTCCAGGGAACTTTCTCTGGATACACACAGGTGAAATCAGTATTTGTCTAATTTCAGCTACAAACCGTTTTCCTAAAATATCTGAATGTTCCTTTGAGAATCAACTTTTAGAAACACACACGAGGTCCACACTGATCTGATAAACAAACTGGTGAATGTGGCGTACAGCTCAAATAAAACAAACATGGAGACTATAGTGCTCAGCTATAAAGACACAATGCAGTTCTGTTCATTCTACAGACACTTAATCTGTACATTATCACCCTGTTATTCCATAGAGCAGCACTAACATCAAATATGCGATAAAATGTATGTTTGGGAGACGCGTTATATAGTTTTCTTTTACATTTATATAGTTCTAATGTGTGTGTGTGTGTGTGTGTGGGGGGGGGCGGGGGGGGGTTCATGAGGTATAAATGTTTTCTGGCAGACTTTGTAATAGAGTTGGACTTAACAGTTTTAACAGTTTATGTTAAATCCACATATATCGAGTTGAGAAAAATTACGTGACGAAATTATTAAATTCCTTCAAAATGCAGATTTTTCAAGGGATAAAATATACCTCATTTTTAGTTCGACGACTGCACAGCACTACTGTTCACCAACACATCTAAACACTGCATTCCTACATATCAACAGTTCCCAATTAACTAAAGAAGAATACATGTTTTATTTATAAGTTATAAGGTTTAATATTTGCGTTGTTTTAATCAACTTTAACCAAATAAACATTTTGCGTAATATGAGTAGCAGCAGTTTGAGTAACACAGTAGTCCAAACAATAATAAGTTTGACGTGTTCTTACTGAAAAAAAAAAAAACGCCTTTTAGCGAAAAAAAAAAAATTGGGCCGTATTTCAGATGCCCGGCAAAATGTTTATTCATTGAAATTTTGCACTTCATCAAATCAATACTTGGAGTCATTATACAAGCGTTTCTCACAGCATTATATTGAGACGAATTTGGGTTTTTTAAGAACACATTTTGTGTGTACAGTGTACTGCCAGACTTACAGATATCTTGGACTTGCACTTCACATGTTTACGGTTGAGAGAAAATTCAATCCCATTCAATCCAATTGCGACCTAGCTTTACAACTACAACATTATAAACATAGGTTGCGTTCCGAATCGCATACTTTCTACTATATAGTTTGGTAGAAAAAAGATTTAGGATGTCCCGATTCTTGTGGCCAGATTTAGGATGGTTAGAAGTACCCGGATGTCCTACTTCATGCGGCCAAGATTGTTAGTGTTGAAAAGTGCATCCTATTTGGCCGATTCTGACCCACAATCCAGTGCGCACGTGAAGTGACGTCACATCGACGAAGCTTCCATATGAAAACAAACGGGGATGCAACGGATATAAAAGCAAGAGGCAAGATTAAGGAGCCATGTTAGGATGAAATAAGAGAGGAAACTATGTCCCAATAGTATCAATATCCTTTATTTAACCAGGTAAAATTCATTGAGATTAAAATCTCTTTTTCAAGAATGACCTGGCCAAGAGTTAGTATGCCTACTGCATCCTAAATAGATTCTTTTTATCGTCGGATGTAGTATGTAGAATAGAAAAAAGAGTATGTGATTCGGAACGCAACCATAGTTCTGCCGCTCGCTCAAAAAGACGCTCAGTGTGCCTCATGCTCACAATGTTCTTCTTCTGTGGTGTTTGATGTCACACGTTATCGCCCCCTAGTGGCCTGGCATGATTAAAGCTGGGGTATGTGATTTCTGATTGGTCAAAGTTAACATGAGCTATACACTTTGACCAATCAGAGCGAGGCTCCGATTCTCTGTTCTTATTGGCTGTTGGGACTGTCCATTCACTTTGGCACGACTTTGTTGGTGTGTAGAGCGTGTCAGGGAGGGACCATAGGGGAGGGACCAAAGAGAACAGGTGGAGCGGTTGAGGTATTTGGATTCGAATCTCTATCCCAACTGCCACTTTCTCATCCAAATCCTCCACCCCAGCTTTAAGTCACTGTTTTCAATAGTTTTTAACGTTGTTGTGTGTGGACGGGAAATATCTGCAAATGGTGGACCAAAAAATGTAATTTTTTAAATATCTGTGTGCGTGTGGAAAATGGCCTTTGAGACATAAAAGATGTAAATAAATAAATAACAAAAAAAAAAAAACTAATCTATCCAGCATTGTGAATCCTGACTTCCTCCACTAACAGTCTGAACAGGATGTACGTTTATGTTCACGTGTGCGATGCAGAATAAAAGCGTATATTTCTGAGATATCAGGACTGAAAAAAGGCATTTGCTGCTCTCTCGTTAAACCTCAGCTGACCCGTGAGTATCCACTATAGAAACAGCAAGAATTATTTACCAAAAAAAAAAAAATCACAGACGTTTTTTCACTCATGAAGTGTATAATTCATTGTGTGTGTTTTTAACAGTTGTAATTACAGTACAGTGCTGTGTTCAGTCGTTTTACAGTCAGTGGTGCGTGTGGTACGAAAACAACAGATCTCATGCAAAGAGTGGAGACAGACCTTAAACAGTCTCTTTGTACGAGTTCAATGCTGCAGATTAAGCCCACTCAAAAAGCTTTTGTTATTAACTGACCCTGCGTTCCAATCCCCATACTTCCCTACTATTCAGTATGCCAGAAAAAGATATAGGATGTCCCCAATACACGCACGTCAATTGTAGTATGCTGAACATATATAAATGCCCCACTAACTCCAATAGAATTTTTTTTGCAGTATTTGTCTTTTTTATTTATGACATTTCTTGACATAATGAAAAAAAATCTTCCTTATCTGTTTTTTTTCTTTTTTTTATCTCCCGTGGCCCTAAAACTCATCCGTACTTTAGTATGTACTATGTAGTGTAGTTGAAAAACGAAAAAGTATGAGATTTGGAAGGCAGGGTGAGTGCGGCACTGAGTTCGAAACAAAAGACTTGCCATGGGCCGATATCCTGTTTCATGGTTTGAAAAAGTAAAGATTTCAAAACCGCGATTATTTCCCGTCATACCATTGTAAAGTATTAGCTTTTTAAAATTTAAATTGCTGTTTGAAATAATTAGAATTTGCATTGTTTTATGTATTTAATTGTATTTATTGATCTATTAAGTGTGTTAAAGGCCTACTTCACCGGTGGGAATATGAAGGTGTATTGAATTCTGAGATCCTATGTAGTATAAATGTGTCCTAACTTTGTAAATATTACTGTGATGTCACAGTAAAAGACATCACAGTAATATTTACAAAGTACGTTTTTTTTTAACCCTATATTTCTCTTTCTGTGATGTCACGAGAAAGAGAAATATAGGGTTAAAAAAAACACTCTTTCTGCCTTTTCTCAGGCTAGGATGAACCGATTTCAATTTTTTTCGCACATTTATACTACATAGGATCTCAGAATTCAATACACCTTCATATTCAAACCGGTGAAGTAGGCCTTTAATGATTAGAATACTCTATATGTTTAAAAGTAATAAGATTGTGTGTAGCCGGGAATTATTATTTTTTGTTTTTTAGCCAGACATATCAAAATAAGACATTTTTCGAGCCGTAATTGAAACACAAGGATACAGTGAAACCGTGGTGTTTTTTCTTAAGGATATCAAACCCTCAGAATATCAAACCGGCCACATTGCCTACAAACGACAAACATCAACATCTATCAGTGACAATCTTGTACAGTAGGTGAATAATTTTGCAGCCGTGCAAAATAAAGATAGCAGCTAGACCACTTCATAGTACATTCTCTCAAAGTGGCTGTAGTGTCGCGATGTGCTAAATATTAACTCGGGCAGGACAGCCACGAAGCAGCATGGAAACAAACCCGTGGGCTGTGTCCGAAAACGGCCTACTAACGTCCTCCCTCCTGCGTACTCAACGTGTATATACTACATACTAAAAGCCCCACTAACGTCCTCCCTCCTACATACTCAACATGTATATACAACATACTGTCTACTTAACCATCCATTGTGTATGCGAGGTTCGTCGGACCATTTACACTGAAGTATACAGAAGCAATAAAGAATAATAAAAAAAAACTTCTGTGTTGTTTGAAAGGACGCAATGCATTGTGGGGCGGTTGAGTAGGAAAAGTAACCTATCGATCCATACACAAAATCTTCCCGGAAGTTAGTACTCATCCGGGCATTTCTCACCTACACAAACTCGCATACACAACCACAACATACTTAAATTGATGTCGAAATTAGTATGAGTAGGACGTTAGTAGGGCTTTTAGTATGAGTAGGACGTTTTTAGTATGAGTAGGACGTTAGTAGGGCTTTTAGTATGAGTAGGGCGTTAGTAGGGCTTTTAGTATGAGTAGGGCGTTAGTAGGGCTTTTAGAACACAGCCAGGTTGTCTGCGATGAGCACCCGGCTAATAGCAATGCCTCAAGCTTAAGCAAAACGAAACAGCAAGTGGTGCATAAGTAGGTAATGTAGCCCTTTAACACATTGAGAAAGCAACTGTTTGGCTTTCATTGCACAGAATAGCACTCCTAGCTGTAGGCTCATGAAGTCTCCTCCCAAACACGTTGAAAAAATGTTCTGGATTCTAAGAAAGCTGTTTGACTGACGTTCAGAAGCAATTTAACAATGAACAATGGCTCATTGCTCTCGTAGTAAAGGCCGTATCTCACTGGGCTGCGACAGTGTGCGACAAGTTGGAGACACAAAATTGCGAGAAAATATGCAAATTAGCCACAATTTTCACTTGCAGTCTCACTGAGTTGGTTCCTCCCGACACGTTTGTGAATGTCCTGGCCAAAAATTTCAAGGAGCTCGCATTTATGTCTAGCGAACATCTGGCGAGCGTCGCATGAACGGAATGTCAGTCTAATTTTTGTCTCAAATCAGTCGCAATTTAGTTTCATATGTCTCACACTTTCACACTACTTTCTGACTCGCGGAGACTAAATTGAGAAGGGTTTGCGACGCGTGCGACACACCTGCGACGACTCTGAGACTATTTTGAGAGTAGATTTGTCGCACACATTTTTTTAACATGTTCAAAATTCAAGCGACAGGACTGCGAGGCTCTGTGACTCATGCGAGGAAATTGAGACCCCAGCAAACGTTTCAAGACAGTTTAGAGACTCCCTCGCGAATGCAGTCTCCAACTTGTCGCAAACATTCGCAGCCCAGTGAGATACGGGCTTAAGTAACATGGTGGATAAGACCAACCAAACACAACCTCCACGCCTCTCTTAGAATAACTCAAACACAGATTCATTCAAAGTAATATGTAACATCGTAGAATATCTACCGA
Source organism: Ammodytes marinus (assembly GCF_949987685.1). Lineage (NCBI taxonomy): Eukaryota > Metazoa > Chordata > Actinopteri > Uranoscopiformes > Ammodytidae > Ammodytes > Ammodytes marinus. The sequence goes on from NW_027648382.1 coordinate 69,705, forward strand.
ACTTCACCGGAGATCTATTGCTGTAATATGATTGGCTCTGAAACATGACAAATGTGATGACAAAATTCCATTTCGAAGCCTCAGAGCATGTCGTTTTTGGGCTAAATCAGGTCGTCCCATTCTGGCCTTTATTTAGACAGAGAAGGACGGTTATAAATGGCGATGTCTACGGTCCGATTTGGTCCAAATTTCTGGACCCCGTAAAGCCCTTATGAACATTTTTCCAACTTTTCAATCAAATCTCAAACACTTCATCGTTGGCAAAGTCGTCATTTCAATAACCTTAAGCGTGGTGGGGTGTATTGATACCAAAAACACGCAAACGATAACTGATTAAAAGGTTCACAAAAGCCATCAGAAAGCCCATTTAAAGACGTTTTAGTCATTTCACTTATTGCATCTGTGTTTTGCATCCATATAGTGACCCCCACCTCCCCTGCTCTCTGGTCTACTCAGTGATAAAGTGCAGCAGTGAAGTAACAGCGGTCAGAAAATTGCGATGAAGAAAAACATGTCAGGAATAAAAAAAACCTCTCCGGAGACCCCCACATGAAAGATTTCTCTACACAGTGAAGCTTGTAGGTTTTTTTTCTCAACACTACTCCACAGTTCAGTTACTTAGCTCCATCAGAGACAATTAACAAAACCAGAAAGCCCATAAACACCCAACAATAACCAACACCGTGTCCTAAACCTTTTTTCTTTTTTCGCGAATTTTCAAAAGATTAGCTTCACGAGGAGATGGAAACATAACCTTAAGTGTTGAACTCAAAGGACCACCTAAAGCCTGTTACAAATTCTGCAAGAAGAAAGAACAAACTTCTCGGTGACAGAGCTGCGAGAAGAAAATGACGTAATTTTCTGCTCTCAGCTCTTGTTCAGCTGTTCTCGCAGCTTGTTCTCGACACATCGTCCGGGCCGAACTTTCTTCTCGCAGCTTGTCCGAGAACTATTGGGTGATTGGTCAGTCTGAAGTCAATGAGGAAAATCAGCTGGCACTAGCTACTATGGTAACAGCGTGTGACGTGTGCCGCGGTGAGGAGTTCGGCACTTGAGTTCTTGTGAAGTATGAAATGTCCAGACCAGAAAGAACTTCTCGCAGCTCAGTCAGAGAGAAGTTTGTTCTTTCTTCTCGCGGAGTATGTAGCAGGTCATAAACTCAAGATAAAATAATAATCAGTTCAAACAAGCCATGCAACAAACTAAGTGATAACAGGCCAATTATAAACTAGGTGATGTCACCCTTCCCATGATGCTCTATGTCAAGCTTCCAACCAATCATAAAAACTGTTTTAAAGGAATACTTCACCCATACGGAACCGGCGTTCAATCATTATAAGATCGCTATTATAATATAATGAATGAGGTTTTTCTTCCCTCAGTCTTTCCTCAGTCTTCCCTTGGCCCAGCTGTCCTGTTAATCCTAACCCTACATTTTACCATGTGTGATGTCACACATGGGAAAATGTAGGGTTAGACAGTGAGACCATAAAACACTCTTTCTCTCTTTTTTCTCAGGCTAAGATGAACCGATTTAAAAAAAAATTGCACATTTATACTACATAGGATCTCAGAGTTCAATACACCTTCATATTCCCACCAGGTGAAGTAGGTCTTTAGGAAAAATGTGTACGTGAAATGCAAAGAGGCAGCTCCGTTACAGCGAAATACAACAATATATAAAACTGTTTTCTTTAAAAGAAGCAACTTAAAAAAGCAACTGCTACATTCTAAATGAAAATAAGAAATAGTCGGAGTTTGTCACGAAAGTTTCAGTTTTTTTTTTTAAATGAATAAATGGTGTTTTTGAATTTTTGGAAATGTTTGTGTTTTTTTTACAACATTTATATAAAATTGTCTTGAAGGCTTTTATTTTGTGGTTTAATAAAAGTCATTGTGTTAACTCTTGTTTTCCCTTTTAGTGTGTGTGTGTGTGTGTGTGTGTGTGTGCATATGTGTGTGTGTGTGTGTGTGTGTGTGTAGACCTTTTTCTTTTTTGAATTTGATGGCAGACTAGAATTTCATTGTTGACATTTGTCATCAGTAGCATCAGTTCTTGTGACATCACACACAACATTACATGGATTCATTTGGATCACTGGTCTTGTGTTGGTGCAGACGTGTGGTGTGGTGAAGCGGTTTCGGTGTATTGCTTTTGTGAACGCGGATGGTGATTATTGAGGGTCGTGTGTGTGTGTGTGTGTGTGTGTCTATGTGTGTGTCTGTCTGTCTGTCTGTGTCCATGTGTGTGTCTGTCCATGTGCGTGTGTCAATATGTGTGTGTCTGTCCATGTGTGTGTGTCAATGTGTGTGTGTCCATGTGCGTGTGTCAATGTGTGTGTGTGTGTCTGTCCATGTGTGTGTGTGTGTGTGTGTGTGTGTGTGTGTGTGTGTGTGTCTATGTGTGTGTCTGTCCATGTTTGTCTGTCCATGTGTGTGTCTGTCCATGTGTGTGTGTCCATGTGTGTGTGTCAATGTGTTTGTGTGTGTCTGTCCATGTGCGTGTGTCAATGTGTGTGTGTGTGTGTCTGTCCATGCGTGTGTCAATGTGTGTGTGTCTGTCCGTGTGTGTGTGTGTGTGTGTGTGTAGTTTTGGACACAGACAGATTACACAAAGTCCAAAAACGTGATCGCCGGGACGACCTGCATTCCTCGTCGATCGTTCCTTTTCATTTCAGCAGCAAAAAGCACGAAAAAAAAAAAAAAAAACTAAAATAAATAATAAAATAATTTATTAATTAATGCACAAGATACCGCACACGCTTAACAGTCTGCTAGCAGCCTCATTCCAACGTTCCAATTCTTTTTTTCTTCACAGATTCACGGAGGAAAATATTGAGTGTCACATGGTTTCCTCCAGTGCGCCAGGTCGGTGGCGTGTGCAACATTATAAGGTTTGACGAGAGGCTTTTAGAATATTTTTTATTTATTTATTTTTTTTTTTTAGTTTTTAGTTTATTGCATGGAAAATATTTCCAGTCATCAGCACTTTTTACTCCTCTTCTTCTGATCCTCCGCTCGGAAAGGAGTCGGTAGAGCTACGTGTGTGTGTGTGTGTGTGTGTGTGTGTGTGTGTTTTGCACGGACCGCACCAGAGTTGGTTTGGAAGCGTACCAAGACCTTATCTTCAACTAGATAGAGATAGATAGATAGATAGATAGATAGATAGATAGATAGATAGATAGATAGATAGATAGATAGATAGATAGATAGATAGATAGATAGATAGATAGATAGATAGATAGATAGATAGATAGATAGATAGATAGATAGATCAAGACCACCTCTTCAGCAAGGTCTCGGTACGCTTTCGGTGCTTGCGTTCCATTTAATCAAACCAAACTGCAGGTGTGAAAGCGCTTTAGGGCCTGACCTACTGTTAATTTGTCGTTGTTGTTTACATTACATTACATGTCATTTATCAGACGCTTTTATCCAAAGAGACTTACAACTGGAGCACACATTCACACACCGATAGCAGCAGCAGCTACCACGCAGGGTGCAAGCTAACTATCAGGAGACATTCAGGGTTCAGTGTCTCTTTGCCCAGGGACACTTGGACATTTGGCGGGGGAGACGAGGGATTGAACCACCGACCCTGCAGTTGCGGGTCGACCACCCTACCCACTGTGCTACATCCCACCCGTTTACAGACAGTGTTTCCTTTTCCCTCATATCGCGTTTTCTTTGGAATATTTAAGTTTTTTGCCGTAGCTCAGTAATGCGCGTGTCTGCCTCCACCCCTGACACCTCTAAGTCAATGGCATTACATTTCTCACTTTGCTCTACGAACAAGCGATCAAACGGTGGAAATCAGTAACGCACACAAAACCCCCTAATTTAAAAACTATGTTTGCACCTGTTGTCATATGCACAACAGGTGAATGCGCGAAAAATTTATCTCGGATATCAGTAGATCAGGCCCTTAATGTACTTCACGCGTGTGTCTGTGTGTGTGTGTGTGTGTGTGTGTGTGTGTGTGTGTGTATGTGTGTGTTTGTGTGTGTGTGTGTGTGTGTGTGTGTGCATCAGTAAATGTACTTCCTATATGTTTGTGTGAATGTACTTCTCGTGTGTGTGATTTTTATTTTTATTTCTCTGAGTCCGTCTCTCAGTCAGTCAGTCTCTCTCTCTCTCTCTCTCTCTCTCAGCTGTTGTTGTTCTTGTTCATGAGCTTAGCTAGCATCTGCTGCAGCTGGGTCCGGGACACATTCAGTACAGAGTGTCTGCTTCGAGGGCTTCCGGGGGTCGGTAGAGTCCCCCCGCCGCCCGCGTGACGTCTGCGCGCTGAAGCGGCCGCCGCGGTGACGTGCGCAGGACTGCTTTCCGCCGAGCGACTGCGTTGGATGAAACTGCCTCTCTCGCCGCCGTGAGGGTAATGCTCCGTCTCCAGGGTCGACGAGGAGAAAACGTACGATGCAAGACGTCTGAGCTGGTTGGGTCGCGGCATGTGCCTGTCCTCGTCCAGCTGCAGAATAACACAGAGAGAGAAAGAAAGATTAATACATCTCGATATATATATAAGGTCCAAAAGAAATTTACATTTATTTGTGTTTTAATGTTCAAGTAAAATGTTCAAGTTAAAAGGTTCAAGTTAAGATGTTTCACCGGAGTAGAAGTATTGAGTATGATCAAGAAATGGTGCTCAATGCAAAACTCTGCAGGCTGAAACGTCGTTTTTTTTTTTAAAGCACTGGTCGATTTTGAGATTTTTGCTTCTAACATAACATGTCTTCTTTCATACTAGTATAAATCAAAGGTCCATAATGTACATTCAGGAGTTTATTTGACTAAACCTTTGTCTGTTTGCGTCTGTATATTTCCCCTATTCAACCATCTTTAACGGACATTATCTCAACATTGGTATTTTTCAAAACTCAACTAAACTTTCCACAATCATTCTCAGCTCTTTTCCGAAGGTTATTACAGAAGGATGTGTTCATAGGTTGTTAATTGTCTGATTTATGAGACATTTTCTTCTTAAAAACATGCAGAAAATCGGCTGCTACAATGCTTTGATAAATGATCTTACGGCTCCCTGACCACCCGTTTGGACAGTAGCAGTGGTGGAAAAAGTATTCACATATTTACGTAAAAATAAAAGTACAAAGTAAAAGTCCTGCGTTGAAAAGTTATACCGGGGTAAAAGTATTAACTATGATCAGGGAAAAATTACGTTAAGGCAAAACACTGCAGGCTCAAACATAGCTTTTCCAACACTGGTCAATTTTAAGATTTTATGTCTGTTTTGATCATGTCTTTACTAGTATCAGAGTGTTGCAAATTTACATATCATTAGTTAAACCTGCAGTGTGTAGAATTTTGGGTTTTATTTCCTAGCAGATTTTGTAGAAAATAATTATAATATCCACAAGTACGTTTAATTTAGTGCACAATAGCTGAATTTTCTTTTTTTCCTTAGAAAGTGTCTCATATATGTCCATATTTCGCCATACTTTGGACCAAGGCCTTGTCACCGCCATTTTGGAAGTGTTATAGTTGGAATGTCATCAGGTGCATTGTTTAAAATTTAGAATTGTTCTTGTCCTTGAAGGCCACTGTAGCTTCTGTTATTATTCTAAAGGGGTGGGGTTACCCAGGGAGTGTTGCATTCTAGAACTTTCTTGATGATGTCATATTACACACTGCACCTTTAAATATTGCCACATTTACATATTGTTTTGGTCAGACTAACATGGTCCGTCCAAGTATAATTCTTCTGCAGTTGTTCACATTGAATGATGGGAAAATGCCAGTTAAGTTGGTGTTACCTTTATCGTTGTCCTACTTGTGCTAATGTAAATGTTTGTTGACGCGTGTGAGGCCGTTAATTCGGAGCTACAACTGTGTTATTATACATGAATGACTGCAGATTCATCACACTTCATGCACGGACTCTAGACTCCCTACTAGCCTAGTGAGACCAGCCTTATCTCTAGCAAGCTTCACTTTCGTTTCTCTCTCACAGATGAGTGTGGACTTCAATCTCCGTCTGTAAGTGGAAGGCAGCCCCTGATTGGTTCATGTAGTCATCAATCTAGCCTCCAGTCAGACCGGACCCTCCCCACTGTCTGCCTGTTAGTGGAAGGCAGCCCCTGATTGGTTCATGTAGTCATCAATCTAGCCCCCAGTCAGACCGGACCCTCCCCACTGTCTGTCTGTTAGTGGAAGGCAGCCCCTGATTGGTTCATGTAGCCATCAATCTAGCCTCCAGTCAGACCGGACCCTCCCCACTTTCATGGGGAAGGTCATCAATCTAGCTTTGTGAGACCAACCATATCTCAGGAGCTTATTCGTCGATCCATGTTGACGTTAATGACTACATGAACCAATCAGGGGCTGCCTTCCACTAACAGACAGAAAATGGGGAGGGTCTGACTGGAGGCTAGATTGATGACTACATGAACCAATCAGGGGCTGCCTTCCACTAACAGACAGAAAGTGGGGAGGGTCCGGTCTGACTGGAGGCTAGATTGATGACTACATGAACCAATCAGGGGCTGCCTTCCACTAACAGACAGACAGTGGGGAGGGTCCGGTCTGACTGGAGGCTAGATTGATGACTACATGAACCAATCAGGGGCTGCCTTCCACTAACAGACAGACAGTGGGGAGGGTCCGGTCTGACTGGAGGCTAGATTGATGACTACATGAACCAATCAGGGGCTGCCTTCCACTAACAGACAGAGATTGGAGAAATTTGAACTGATCTGTTGGAGAGAAACTCAGAGAAACTGTGAGATCCGGCTGCTCTCACCCGGCTATGGATCCCCCCTCTAGCTGAAAACATTGGTGATAAAAACACCCCCACAACTCCCCCCCCCCCCCCCCATTAAAAAAATAAGCAGTTTTGAAAGTACACAAAGTCACCAGCACGAACACACTGCACATAACGATTTTCACTACGTTTACAAACAGGTAGAGTCTCGACAACTGACAGTTTGAAGTTTTTGAAGGAGATGCAAAAAAAAAAAAAAAAAATAATAATAATAATAAAAAAAATTTAAAACCAAGGAACACAACGGAGAGATGGATCGTCAAGCACACAAAACACAGACACACGACGGAGGAGAAATTAGGGAGAGGAAATATGTCTGAACAGAAAAGCAAAAAAGAAGGATATGAACAGAAGTAAAGGACTATTCCTAAACTGTGCTTACCCCGAAACATCACTTTATTTCTTCGTCTGTTGTCCCCGTGGCACCCTCGCGCTTTTCTCTTTTCTGTGTCTCCTCGAGGTGATTGAAACTCGACATACTGTGTACTTTTAAAAGCGATAGGTTGGTTGGTTGGTTGGTGGGGTGGGTGGGTGGGGTAAGGGTTGGGAGGTTGGGGGGGGGCAAAGGCATCAGTAGTTATATATATGGAGGGCAGGACAAAAAGGGGGGGAAGATTTGAAGAAAAAAAGAATGGTAGTCCTCGATGGTTTGGCTTTGCTTGGCTTGGCCGCGAAGAGCTCGCTTTGAGAGTATAGCCGTGGCGAAAAAATACAAATTAAAAAAGATATCGAAGCTAACATATCACTAAGAAAAAATATGTGCACACGTTTCTAAGGCCTCAAACGGTGTGCTTTGTTTTATGGTGCTATTGCGGGAAAAGTGAAAAATGATCAGTGGATGTTATAACGTCCAGCCTGTGAAGTATGGAGGACCAAACCTGACTTATTAGTGCGTAAAAATAAATGAGTGCATGAGCAAATCAAATGGTCACATGAATGTACAAAGGAACTGAAATATAATTCGAAAAAAAATCTGGAAAATAATCATTTAAAATCATCACATGGAGAAAAATCCTGCTGAAAGAAAAATGATTAAAAAAAATTATAATAAAAAAAAAATAATTCAATGATTCCACATTCGCCTTATGAAATCAGTTGTGCATATTTCAGACTCCCCAGAGGTTAAATCCTGATGATTTAATACGAACACACACACACACACACACACACACACGCACGCACACACACACTTAAGGCGAGACACAGCAGGCAAAAACATGTTTTTTTTTTCGTAATTTTTGAGACTTAGCTCTATTCTGAAGGTTAATACAGAAGGGTTTGTTCACAGGTTGGCCATTGTCTGATTTAGGAGACATTTTCTTCTAAAAAAAAACATGATGAAAATGCATTTTTAAGACATGAACATAGTATTTGTTGATTCAAAAAAGGAAAAAAAGACTGTACCCAAAATATGCCTAGCTCAGACTTTGGACACTATTATGTGTTGTAAGAAATACGTAAACGTTTGGCTTCATCCAACATATAGGTTTCTGTTGCATAAGTAGTTGGATATTGAAACATTTGCATATTTATTCAAATATTTCTGAAACAATTTTATTTTATTTTTTTACGTCACTGGATGAAATGACAAAGTTTTTTGATTATATCTCTAAGTTGAACATTGTACTCTATTCTCCTGCAGTGCCTCACCTTAAAGGCCTACTTCACCGGTTTGAATATGAAGGTGTATTGAATTCTGAGATCCTATGTAGTATAAATGTGCGAAAAAAATTGAAATCGGTTAGGCAGAAAGAGTGTTTTTTTAACCCTATATTTCTCTTTCTGTGATGTCACAAGAAAGAGAAATATAGGGTTAAAAAAACACTCTTTCTGCCTTTTCTCAGGCTAGGATGAACCGATTTTTTTTTTTTTTTGCACATTTATACTACATAGGATCTCAGAATTCAATACACCTTCATATTCAAACCGGTGAAGTAGGCCGTAACTCAAAAGCTTTTCGCCCCTCTATGCTATATGCAATGCTTTATTTCATTACTATTTTGCAAGCCTTACAGACCACGTACGTTTTTTTTGTATTACATCCTCTCTAACCCTGAAAAAGTTTTATTGTTTATTTCGCACTAGAAGTTCAGTTAACTTAATAATAATCTGTATTAAGGACTCAGATGGTCCACTCACATCCAACATACACACACACATAGAACACATTAAAATACATTACTCAATAAAATGCTTAATGCTTCGGTCGTTTGCGCTTATGTGTTCATGCAATGCCACTTTCTCCATCGCCGAGTTTAATTTTCGTTTTGGTTTGAGTAATGGCGGCGCTTGCTCATGAACGCGTGTGTCATTGATTGGCTGGCTGTTTGCAGGCTGAAGGGAGCGTATGTAAGAAAAAGCACATTTTTGTTTGTAAAAGAAAAACGACCTGTCTTTAGTCATGATTCCCGCCCCCGTCCCAAACACGTGTTGAAAAGGGAAATTGACTCCAGACTCACGAGAACAAAAATTCGACATCTCTCGTACATTCATGGTGATGTAGGTGTGTGATCATGACAAACAACATGAAAGTTTCTTGTTTTCAATTATCAGTCAGTGTGTGTGTGTGTGTGTGTGTGTGTGTGTGTTAGTTAGTGTGTGTGTGTGTGTGTGTGTGTGCGTGCTCGTGTGTGTGTGTGTGTGTGTGTGTGTGTGTGTGTGTGTGTAAAAGCAAGCAGCTGGTGAAAGTGTGATGAGTTGTCATAGAACATCATCAACGCGCCAACAGAGAAACATTGTGTTTACCATTCACTCCTAAACAATAAAAAAATTAGCTCAGACACACACACACACACACACACACACACACACACACACACACACACACACACACACACACACACACACACACACACACACACACACACACAGCTAGAAGTCATACGCCACAAGCAAAGAGATGGAAACAGTTTCAACTCCAATGACAAAGGAAAAAAACGTCAGTAAAAAAATACCAGCTGGTTCTAGTGTGTCACAAGCAGTCAAAGGAAGATCCAACCCTCACTTAAAGCTGCTCCGAGGAACTTTCTAGTTTGTGTTCATTCTAGCGCCCCCCTTTGGACAAAAGCGGTAGTGTTTTTACCACGCCAGCTGTTGTTCCTGGGTGCGTATACCTATGACAAAGGCATTAAGAAAAACTATATAAAAATAGCATTCTTTGCACTGATGATCTCGTTTGCTGTTACATGTAATTCATGATCATCAGAGGGAAAATGAGACTGTTTCAGAAATATTTAAAAGTTCCTCGTAGCTACTTTAACTAGCAATGAAAAGATCATTCATTTATATGTGATATCCGATTTGTTTTTGCTGTTTTTACATCAAACAAACGAGACATAACTTCATGAACGATCTCATCACAGTCTTTTATTTTTTAAGTGTTACGGAAACTACTATAAAAGGAAACTACCAATGAGTGTGTGTGTGTGCGTGTGTGTGTGTGTGTGTGTGTGTGTGTGTGTGTGTGTGTGTGTGTGTGTGTGTGAGAGTTTTATGATACAAATAAAAAAAAATTATAT
>NW_027648382.1:85000-87500 GCF_949987685.1 Ammodytes marinus
ATTCTTTACTGTCGAAGTCTTCCTCCTCGGCCAGCGGCACAGAGCGAATGAATGCGTTACTATGAGCCTCTTGGTCCGCACTCGCCACTGACACCTGATAGATAGATAGATAGATAGATAGATAGATAGATAGATAGATAGATAGATAGATAGATAGATAGATAGATAGATAGATAGATAGATAGATAGATAGACAGACAGACAGACAGACAGACAGACAGACAGACAGACAGACAGACAGACAGACAGACAGACAGACAGACAGACAGACAGACAGACAGACAGACAGACAGACAGACAGACAGACAGACAGACAGACAGACAGACAGACAGACAGATAGATAGACAGACAGACAGACAGACAGATAGATAGATAGATAGATAGATAGATAGATAGATAGATAGATAGATAGATAGATAGATAGATAGATAGATAGATAGATAGAAGAGATATTAAGATTTTTCAAGACTTTTGTTTTTATTTTTTCATTTCTGAATTGACAGTGTGTTAAGAGACAGATATTAAATGTGTCAGAGAGGGGAATGACATGCAGAGAACGACTCGGGCTGGATTCTAACCCGGGTCTGCTGTGAAGAGGACAGACAGACAGACAGACAGACAGACAGACAGACAGACAGACAGACAGACAGACAGACAGACAGACAGACAGACAGGGAGGGGAATGACATGCAGAGAACGACCCGGGCATTTGTATAAAATTAATACAAATAATAAAAAACAATAATATCTAAAAATGGGTTGCAGAGTTAATTTTATATGTGTGTTATTTTTTTCTTGATTTTTTTTTTCAATTTCTTGAACATGTTAAAAAATAACATGAGCAAACAAAATCGAATGAGCCGTAAGAAAGGAAAAAAATAAAATGAAAACAAACAAATGGGATCCTAAGAACCAAATACATAACTCGAATAATATAGTTCATGATCAAAAAGAAGAAGTTGAAAAGGTTTCTGGACCTACCCCCTCTTATCTTTTTATAATTACTCACAGAACATAAATATTCACCCTGCGTTCCAAATCTCCTCCTCTTTCTTTTCTCTATTCTACATACTACATCTGATCATAAAAATAATCTAGTTAGGATGCAGTAGGCATACTATTGGGACATACGTTACTCTCTTATTTCATCATAACATTGCGCCTTGATCTTGTCTCTTGCTTTTATATCCGTCTCATCCCCGTTTGTTTTCATACAAAGGCTCCGTCGATGTGACGTCACTTCCGGTGCGCACTGGATTGTGGGTCAGAATCGCCCAAATAGCATGCTGTTTTCAACACTAAAAATCTCGGCCAGATATAATTGGACATCCGGGTATTTCTAACCATCCTAAATCTGGCCACAAGAATCGGGACATCCTAAATCTTTTCTCTACCAAACTAAATAGTAGTAAATAGTATGTGGACTGGAACGCAGTAATGTAAGAGTGTTGATAGATGTGTGTGTGTGTGTGTGTGTGTGCGTGTGTGTGTAAGAAACTGACCTCTTGACGTCCGCTGGCCAGACGGTCTCCACGGCAACCCGGGTCGATTGACAGCATCTGCGCCGGCTGGGAGGAGTAGACGTGACGCGACGGCGAACCCAAGATGTCCATACGAGATCTGATGAAAATAAAACACAAATAATTTAGATTTTCATGCGATAATATATATTTAATTTTTTCAGATTTTATTTTCTGTTTTTTTGGTATGTTGTGATGTTCAGGGGTCTGTTTGTTGGTGTGTGAGAAAAATTGTGGCATTTTTCCAAGTTTTATAGACAGTACAGGGAGACAGAGATGAAATGGGTCCGAGAGGGGAATGACATGCAGAGAACGACCCAGGAAAAAACAATAAATATGTTGATAAAAAAATAAAATAAATGAGGCAACAGTAGAAATAATAATAATAAAAAAAATAATAAAAATAATAATAATAATAATAATAATAATAATAATAATAATAATAATAATAATAATAATAATAATAATAATAATAAATAAATAAATAAATAAATAAATAAAATGTCACCTCTGTCCATATGGGTCTCCTCTCCCCTCTGCCGCAGACAGACGTTCAGATTCTGGGCTGTTGACTCTCCGGTAGCGTATGGAGCGACCAGGGCCAGTGGGCGACTCCGCTGCCCCACCTCGGATAGGCGATCCTGGGCACGCACCGCGACTGGCCTCCTCCTCCTGGTGGTAAGGCAGGAGGGGAAGATTCATGGTCATAATCAGAGATTCTTATGTTCATGTGTACGGTAGTGTGTATGTTTCTGTCTGTCTGTCTGTCTGTCTGTGTGTGAGAGATAGATAGATAGACAGACAGATAGATAGATAGATAGATAGATAGATAGATAGACAGACAGATAGATAGATAGATAGATAGATAGATAGATAGATAGATAGATAGATAGATAGATAGATAGATAGATAGATAGATAGATAGATAGATAGATAGATAGATAGATAGATAGATAGATAGATAGATAGATAGATAGAT
>NW_027648382.1:102500-119776 GCF_949987685.1 Ammodytes marinus
ATCTATCTATCTATCTATCTATCTATCTATCTATCTATCTATCTATCTATCTATCTATCTATCTATCTATCTATCTATCTCTCCCTCCCTATAATGTGGGAGAGTAAGTTTCATGATAGTAAAGCATCTACTTTACTATCACACACACACACACACACACACACACACACACACTCCCCCCCCCACACACACAACCCCCCCTCACACATGCACACACTCTCCCCCCCCCACACACACACCCCCCTCCACACACACACTCCCCCCCCTCCCCCACACACACACTCTCTCTCTAGTGACTCACCACTTTCCATCGGTCCTTGACCATGCAGTTTGGCGGCAGGATGTCGGCCTGCTCGGACGTCCCGTTCATGTTGGCGTTGTCCTGGAGGCCAGGCACTAGGCACTGCATCTGCCAGCTAGACAACACACGGGCAGCTCCCAGCTTAAAAGAGCCATTTATCTAGGGGGAGAAGAAGAAATAAAGGGCGGACATTTTGTGAGTTTTTTTGTGAGGGCATTCTCTCTCTCTCTCTCTCTCTCTCTCTCTCTTTCTCCTTCTCTCGCTCTTTCTCTCTCTCTCTCTCTGTGTGCCAGTTTACAGAGCCTAGGCTGGGCTGTGTATTGTCGGGACGATCCCACAGCAGCAGTCCTAAGTATTATTATTATTACAACAGGCATGTTAAGGGCCCCAAATGTAACAACCACCCGAAAATGTAACAACGACGCGAAATGTGAAAACAAAAAAAATAATGGATTAAAACCCAAAGTGTAATAACTGGTCGAAAATGTAACGGAATGTTGAACCCAACGTAATAACTTTACGAGCTCTTTGACCGACTGGATGGATGGATGGATGGATGGATGGATGGATGGATGGATGGATGGATGGATGGATGGATGGATGGATGGATGGATGGATGGATGGATGGATGGATGGATGGATGGATGGATGGATGGATGGATGGATGGATGGATGGATGGATGGATGGATGGATAGATAGATAGATAGATAGATAGATAGATAGATAGATAGATAGATAGATAGATAGATAGATAGATAGATAGATAGTAATACTATACATTACATAATGGGTCAGAAAGTTACGATGTTTAAGCTCAACATTTTGCCACAGTATCGACCAGCTATCAGGCTACAGTGTTCAGGTTTTATTACATTTCCTTCTTTCTTAAATTTACATTTCGGGTTGCTGCTGCATTTCGAGCTCTAACGAGGCATTAGAGAGATGGCTGGCTGCGAGTAAAAGCCATTCTTGAGCTGGATGAGGCTTCAGGCCGGTGGAGGGGGGGAGGGAGGGGGGGGGTTGGGGGTTTGGGGAGTTTGGGGGGTTCAGGGTGTGTGATGGTATTTGCAGGAACAAATATCATATGTGCAGAGAAAGCAGACGGTTAATTCTGAACCTTAAAGGAATACTTCTCCCATACGGAACCGGCGTTCTATCATTATAAAATCACTATTATAATATAATGAATGAGGTTTTTCCTCCCTCAGTCTTCCCTCAGTCTTCCTTTGGCCCAGTTGTCCTATTAATCCTATGTGTGATGTCACACATGAGAAAATGTTGGGTTAGAAAGTGAGACCATAAAACACCCTTTCTGCCTTTTCTCAGGCTAGGATGAACCGATTTCTAAAATGTTTGCACATTTATACTACATAGGATCTCAGAGTTCAATACACCTTCATGTTTCCACCGGTGAAATAGGTCTTTAAGCCCCTTCTATGTCACTGGGGCTGCAACTGAAGTCGGCAAATTACAAACGGCATTCACAAAAGAGTTTCAAAACTGTCTCGAAAACATTTGCGGGTTTTCCTCAATTTCCTTGCGTGAGTCGCTTGGCCATGTCAACTGAATTTTGAACATGTTCCAAGAAATTTGCGCGACTCAAACTAGAGGAAAGGGGGCCGACTACTAACCATGAGGTCTCTGGTTCCTCCCAGTAACCATGAGGTCTCTGGTTCCTCCTCCCAGTAACCATGAGGTCTCTGGTTCCTCCTCCCAGTAACCATGAGGTCTCTGGTTCCTCCTCCCAGTAACCATGAGGTCTCTGGTTCCTCCTCCCAGTAACCATGAGGTCTCTGGTTCCTCCTCCCAGTAACCATGAGGTCTCTGGTTCCTCCTCCCAGTAACCATGAGGTCTCTGGTTCCTCCCAGTAACCATGAGGTCTCTGGTTCCTCCTCCCAGTAACCATGAGGTCTCTGGTTCCTCCTCCCAGTAACCATGAGGTCTCTGGTTCCTCCCAGTAACCATGAGGTCTCTGGTTCCTCCTCCCAGTAACCATGAGGTCTCTGGTTCCTCCTCCCAGTAACCATGAGGTCTCTGGTTCCTCCTGCCAGTAACCATGAGGTCTCTGGTTCCTCCCAGTAACCATGAGATCTCTGGTTCCTCCCAGTAACCATGAGGTCTCTGGTTCCTCCTCCCAGTAACCATGAGGTCTCTGGTTCCTCCTCCCAGTAACCATGAGGTCTCTGGTTCCTCCCAGTAACCATGAGGTCTCTGGTTCCTCCTCCTAGTAACCATGAGGTCTCTGGTTCCTCCCAGTAACCATGAGGTCTCTGGTTCCTCCCAGTAACCATGAGGTCTCTGGTTGGATCCCCGGCACTGGACAGGAGGGTGTTGGTAGTAAAACTAGAGGTGGCTGCTATTACATCTACAGTGCCCACCATCTCTACTATTGTGTCCTTGAGCAAGACACTTAACCCCAAACTGCTCTAGGGGCGCTGTACTATGGCTGACCCTGTGTGAGGACCCCCTCTGGAGTGTGTCTGTCTGTCTGTCTGTCTGTCTGTCTGTTCTATGGCTGACCCTGCGCTCTGACCCCTTCTGGAGTGTGGGAACTTGAGAGGGGAGATGAGGAAAGAAAACTTTCAATGTAGCAATTGACTAATAAAGTAACTTACCTCAACTTAACCAATTTAATTTAGTTTTCCATGAGAAATGTGACACGACTTTGGGAGGTGTCGGCGATGCAAGCCCGAACATCGCGCAACATGTCCGCAAACTCCTGGCGAATTATGGTCCAAATTTCGGCGACGGTACGTACAACATTCACAAATGTGTCGTAGGCATGAATTCAGGGTGATTGATTGCAAGTTACATTTTCGGTAATTTGCTTTTTGTTTTTTGCAATTTTGTGCCTCCAACTAGTCTCAGGCCAGTGAGAGATATATATAGTTGCTTTTCTAATGTGTTTTATGTATTTTAATCTTGCCCCTGTAAAGCACTTTGAATGGCCTTGTGTCTGAATTGTGCTATATAAATAAACTTGCCTTGCCTTATGGTCAAGAAATTACTTGGCGAAGTTATGAAAGTTGGCCTGGGAAAATGGTTTTGTATGAACTGAGTGTTTTGGAAAAAGTTTTGAATTTAAACAGATTTTTGCTCGTGTTTAAAACATGTTCATAAACCAAAACATGTCTTACATAATATATACGTATAGTCTTATAAATATTTCCTTAAAGGTGCACTGTGCAATTTCAGAGGAGGGGGATTTGTTTACGTTTGCAGTTAGTTTACAAAATATTTTCTCTACATGTAATTCCTTTGTATTGAATAGTTCTATCATGGTAAATTGAAACGGAATTATTTAGAGGAACCTGGAACCAAACGTAAGACTAGAATATGTTTGTAAACCAAACTGTGGGCCCTTGAATAGTTTAGTAGTTTTATCATTAGTAATCAAGTTTCATGATGGTATCTGTAAGTTAAAGCTGCAGTGTGTAGAATTTTGTGTTTTATTTCCTTGCAGATTTTGTAGAAAGTAATTATAATATCCATAAGTACATTTAATTTAGTGCATAATAGCTGAAAAAAATGTTTTGAATGATTATTTTTTCCCTTAGAAAGGGTCTCATATATGTCCATATTTCTGCATATTTTGGACCAAGGCCTAGTGCCGCCATCTTGAAAGTGTCATAGTTGGAATGTCATCAGGTGCATTGTTTAAAATTTAGAATTGTTCTTGTCCTTGAAGGCCACTGTAGCTTCTGTTATTATTCGAAAGGGTTGGGGTTACCCAGGGAGCGTTGCATTCTAGAACTTTGTAGAACTTTCTTGATGATGTCATATTACACACTGCACCTTTAAACATTTTACCCTATTCGCCTGCAGCGTCTCGCCTTTAAAAGGTGCAGTGTGTATAATGACATCATCAAGAAAGTTCTAGAATGCAACGCTCCCTGGGTAACCCCACCCCTTTGAATAATAACAGAAGCTACAGTGGCCTTCAAGGACAAGAACAATTCTAAATTCTAAACAATGCACCTGATGACATTCCAACCATGACCCTTCCAACATGGCGGCGCCCATGACTTGGTCCAAGATATAGAGAAATATGGAAATATAAGAGACCCTTTCTAAGGGGGAAAAAGCTATTTCAGCTATTATACACTAAATTAAACGTACTTATGGATATTATAATTATTTTCTACCAAGTCTGCTATGAAAAAATTCCCAAAATTCTACACACTGCAGGTTTAAAGGGATAGTTGAGTATTTTTTTACGTGTGGTTGTACGAGGTATTTATTTATAGTAAGTCTGTTACCGTATGTAGGCCAATTCATACTCTATGTGTTTGCGCAACCTAAAATAGACATAAAACTCGTCATCCGCACACAACCATGGACCCCTCGACGGTCGAGCGCGTACAGCCCAAAATGTGTAACCGTCTGTGGGTGTGGAAAGCTCTCCCACTCCTCATGCTCTGGTATATAATGGGATGCTCCACACTCCTGTTCAGTTGGTAGCATTCTTCAGAGAAGGTATCAAGAACAAGAGATCTATCCGTCTGTCTGTCTGTCTGTCTGTCTGTTGTAGCTAATAAAGACAGATAGAGTCACTTTTTGCACTTTCTGTTGGTAAATGCCAATGCCAAGCGGAGGAGAATTAATATATTGAACACAGCACACATCTGGATCCACTTTGCTTTTTGCTTTTGCCATTTCCTGTTTGGTTTTAGAAATCCCGCTCGCTCAAGAAAATGCTCAATTTGCTTCATGCTCACAATGACAATCGTCTTGTAAATTGTCAATAACACAAACCTAGTATCGGTCTGCTGCGCATTGTTATTGTTTGACGTTGTTTACTTCCTTAATCAAGTGAATGGGACGTATTTCCGTTCTACAGTGGAGCTCCACACTAACCTGGTCCCACCAGACCATCGTACTTCATTTAGCCTGGTCCTACCAGACCATCGTACTTCATTTAGCCTGGTCCTACCAGATCATCGTACTTCATTTAGCCTGGTCCTACCAGACCATCGTACTTCATTTAGCCTGGTCCTACCAGACCATCGTACTTCATTTAGCCTGGTCCTACCAGACCATCGTACTTCATTTCATTTGTACAGAAGGTCTGGAATCGCTCTATTGACAAACGTAAACTCACTTGGAGGCGGGTGTCTGTTGAAGTTTAAAACTATTGGATCTGCCAACCAATCACATCACGTTTGGTCGTGACGTACTGTATGTTATGCGCCGGCTTCTGAGCCACTCCCTCTGTTCGCTGATTGGACCGGTAAAAATCTGGCTGGAGAAAACTTAAGAATATACCGCAGGCCCAGACTGACTACTGAAGGGAAATGAAAATTGAGCGGAAGTATGTAGGCGGGCGGTGCCAGGCTAGCTCCGCTCCCACATGGGTCTGTGAATATACACTATTGCCTATACGTGACTTGACCCAATGGCTAAATCAAATCAAATCAGTTTGATTTGTATAATCCAATATCACAAATAGACATTTGCCTCAGTGGGCTTTACATTCCATACAGTATGACACCCTCTGCCCTTATCTCGGCTGAGAAAAAATTCCCAGTAAAAAACACTTTATCGGGATTTTTTTTTTTTTATAAATATCTCCCTTTATCGTTTATTGTCAGTTTTTCTGTGAATTCGTGGGGGAAGTTTTAAAAAATTCAAAAGTGATGCATGTCAGTCCCCAAACCATGCGGTCCTGCATGCAGTGCCATCTTCAGTGCATGCAGAGCTCAGGCGGACTGCAGATTAAACATGGGGAGCTGTATACCGGACCACAGAGTTCACATCAAAGATTCAATTCAAAGTGTTTTATTGTCATTATGCAACAATAAGAAACATGTTCTCAGTCGTACAATGGAATTCTTCCTTTGTTTTCCACAGACTGAATGCCAAGAAATAAATATAAGAATATGCAATATACAATAGACAAGTAAGATTGCATATTTTCATTTTATTTGCTTCTTTTATTCGCTTTTAAATGCTTTATAATGTGTTTTATGTATTGTAATCTTGCCCCTGTAAAGCACTTTGAGTGGCCTTGTGTCTGAATTGTGCTATAGAAATAAACTTGCCTTGCCTTACCTATTGTTATATTTATTTCTTGGTATTCAGTCCTCCTCAATACACTCACAACCAAGAGCTGTTATGTCACCAAGTAGGACTCATTTACTCAAGCACTTAAAGGTGCAGTCAGTGATTCTGGAGAACGCTTGTTGTCAAAAATCACTTCTTGTCAAAATCAGTGAATATCTCCTCATGATCTACTACCTGTCTGTCTGTACTGTGTGTGCGCTTAAGAAAAAAAAAATTGTTGATACACAGCCTAGGTTCTGTAAGAAGGTATTTTGCCAGCTATATGGTGGCCCCCCTTGGTTTACATACCATTTCTTTACTTACAGAAAAGAAAGCGTACACACACAGTACGGACAGGTAGTGGATCACGAGGAGATATTCACTGATTTTGACTAAAAGGAGTTCTCCAGAATCACTGACTCCACCTTTAAGTACAAAATTTGAGGCACCGGCATTTACTGTTTATTTTTGTGGTAACTACACAAAGGGATAAAGTGATAAAATATGTTAACATAAAAAAAAGTTTTATTGTGTTTATCTAAACAAGAAACCCTATAGACTACATATTATTTAATGATCTTGTCTACCTGTCTGAACTGTGTGTGCACTGGGGGAAAAAATCCAGTGTTACAACAAAGCCTAGTAAGTGGTCATGTTGCTAGCTACGGTGGGCCCCCTTTGGTTTACATACCATTTGTTGAATCACTAGTTTACAGAGCCTAGGCTACAGTTACCTTTGCATTTGGAGTAAGTTCTGACAATTTTTTCTTGTATCTTTGAGCATTATAAAAGCAGATCTAAATCAATATAACCAAACTTATAACAATACCTCGCTTCAATATATTAATTAATTTAGTGAGTAGCCGTGTAATAACTGGGATAATGTAGCGCGAACGGGTCACTCTATTAGTTCAAATTATCACTTAAATACTTTTTTCTAATGCTTTTCGGGACATAAATGCTGAGGTATTGAATACATTTGTAATATGCTTTTATTCTTCTTATTTGAGAACTATTTTTTTTTTTTTTTTCCGATTTCATATTTGTATAATAGGGTTATTAGCCTCTGACCAAATTTCTTATTTGTTTTATGTTATTTTAATTTGTCAGAAATGTATTTATTCATTCATAGTTTACTGTTAATATTTCCGTGATATTTTCAGGAACTCTGCGGCCCGGCATCCTTTCATAGTGAAGTATCCTAACAGAAATGTTTCTCTTCCTCCAAACATCACTCTATTTTTTTCTTCTTTTCCTTTTTGCTACATATCTATCACTCCTCTGTTACTGTTGGTGGTGGGTGGGAGAGGGGCAGGGGGGGAGGGTTGGGGTAGAGAGGGTAAGGGGTGTAAGGGGAGGGAGGGGGGTGCTCTGCCAAAAAGCTTTTTTTTTTTTTTTTGCATCATTCCAGTTTTTTTTTTTTTTTTTTTTTTTCACCGAGCTCACCATAGTTCTGAGCTTCCGGAATACCTGACGACTTACAACAAATCCCGAGCGGGACAAAACCCTTCTTGTTCCTGTGTTAGCCTACAAGCCAAAACACAGAGGGCACAGTTAAACCAATCAGAGGAGGAGCTCTCTGTGACATCATAAGGGGTGGGGTGGGGGGGATGGAGGGAGGGGGGGGGAGCCTGGAAGCACAGGCCTCCAACTCATAACTCAGCAACACATAGCAGTTAAAACCAACATTCAACCAAACACAGCCGCATAACTGTTGTGCCATTTGCATTGTTTGGTGTGTGTGTGTGTGTGTGTGTGTGTGTGTGTGTGTGTGTGTGTGTGTGTGTGTGTGTGTGTGTGTGTGTGTGTGTGTGTGTAATATTTTTGCCCAGAAAACAAATTCACCACTTAGCTCTACCACTCGAAATAGTGCATAAACACACACACACACACACACACACACACACACACACACACACACACACACACACACACACACACACACACACACAAACTGTTTGTAAGGCTTTACTTTAGGAGGACGCTCATAATGCATTCCCTAGCCCCTTACCCTAACCCTAACCATCAAAACTAAATGCCTAACCCCAACCCCTACACTAACCCTAACATAAACCTAATTCATACCTGAACCTTAAAACCAATTCTGAGAAGTGCAAACAACAAGATAAAACATTTGCTGAACAAGCAAAAGCCTCAGGGACGACTCAAAGTCAAAAACACATCAGACAAGATTTCAAAAATAAACAGAACTACTGAACCCTGCTGAATACATGCAAAACAAAAAATATATTTGTGGTGGAAAAAGGGATGTTTGTTGTTTGTAGTTTGACTAGTTAAAGGTGCTACGAGGAACTTTTAAATATTTCTGAAACAGTTTAATTTTTACTCTGATGATCATAAATGACTTGTAACAGCAAACCAGACCATCAGTGCAAAGAATGCTATTTTTATATAGTTTTTCTTAATGCCTTTGTCATGGGTATACGCTCACCCAAGGAACAACAGCTGGCGTGGTAAAAACACTACCGCTTTTGTCCAAAGGGGGGCGCTAGAATTAACACACACTGAAAGTTCCTCGGAGAATTTTTAACTATAAAAAAAAATTGAGAGAGAAAAATTGGTATTTTACTGTTTGAATCAAAATGCAAATATGAATGTTGTTGAACTACCAGCAAACTACTGCAAAACAGAGGTAAGCTAATTGTGTTCACTATTACACAACACTGTGCATTTGCATTTGTCTTCAACATTTCTGAAATCACTTACTATTAGAAAATAAACCAAATATTGTTGAGACATTTTCTTCTTAAAAACGTGCAGAGAATGCATTTTTAAGACTTGTACTTTATCCAAAATCTGTTCTGGTGAAACTTTGGGCACTAATACATTGTCAAAATGAAATAGAGATTTGAACTCTGGCTTTATCCTACATCTAGATTATTTTTTTTAATTATATGAAAAT
This sequence comes from Ammodytes marinus, assembly GCF_949987685.1. Classification (NCBI taxonomy): domain Eukaryota; kingdom Metazoa; phylum Chordata; class Actinopteri; order Uranoscopiformes; family Ammodytidae; genus Ammodytes; species Ammodytes marinus. The sequence continues at coordinate 111,769 of NW_027648382.1, forward strand.
GTACGCATAACTAGTTTGATAGTGCAACGTATGAAAATTATATCAACATTTTTGAAAACTTGTAATAGTTTTTTTATTAACCTTTATTTTTCCAGGAATATACTCATTGAGATTCAAAATCTCTTTTTCAAGAGAGTCCTGGCCAAGAAGGAGGCAGCAGCATAAAAACATAAAAGTTTCACATTAAAAAACAAAATTTCACACTTAAAACAAGACACAAAACACAATAAAAAGTAAATAAAAATAAAATAAAAAGTCACAAAGCATCAATCTCATTGGCAGTAAGTCAGTGTTCAGTAACCGGGCATGTACAGTTTGCGGTTAAATAGTCCTTAATCCTGCTTTTGTAATTATAGTAACAAAAGAAAAAATTTTAATGTCAGTAATCAACTGGCAAAGTTTCATGATGATATCTAGAAGTTTAATATGTTAAACCCTTTTCACCGGCAGTGTTGCGACTTATAGAATTGTGTTTCTTATCGTTTTATCCTCTGTTTTCTGGCACTATTGTTCACATAACATTCATGCCAATAAAGCTTTCCAAATTTAAATAGGAAATTAATACATTGAATAAAATGAAATTAATCTTTATATCGATTTGTTTTAACCTTATGGAAGAATAACAAAAAATTTAAAATATGAGTGACAAAATCCCCAAAAAATCGAAAGCTAAATTTCAACATAACACACGCTACAGACACCCTGCGTTCCAAATCACATACTCTTTTATTTTTACTACACTACATACTAAAGTACAGAAGAGTTTTCCTACACTACATACTAAAGTACAGAAGAGTTTTAGTCTTTTTACTACACTACATACTAAAGTACAGAAGAGTTTTAGGGCCACAGACAGGAGAGAAAAAAAATCAGATAAGGAAGGTTTTTCTTTCATTATGTCGAGAAATGTCAAGAATAAAAGACGAATACTCCAAAATGCTATTGGAGTTAGTGGGGCATTAATATATTTTCAGCATACTACAATTGACCTGCATGTATTGGGACATCCTAAATCTTTTTCTGGCATACTAAATAGTAGGGAAGTATGTGATTTGGAACGCAGGGACAGTTATATTGTTATATTGACACACTTCCGTTCAGGTTTACCCACACCCTACCCCCCCCCCCCTCTCCTCCCTGCATCACTCTGCAGTGCACAGTCATGGGTCCTCACTGCGCATGCGCAAAGCCATCACATCCTGCTGATCAATAAATCTGGCCCGGACTGACCCGAGTTATTAAAGAATTACAAAGAAGATTAATTTCAAAAGCGACGCAACTCTGATCATTAACGCCTCGTTCTGAACAACACACAAATACATTAACTATCACTGCGGGACACACACACACACACACACACACACACACACACACACACACACACACACACACACACCAACACGCACACATGCCCGCACGCCCGAAAAAATACACACACACTCTCACACACACACACACAGATGCCTCCACTTCTGATCTTTTCGCCAAGACAATTCCATAAAACCAAACCAAAATACAAATGCCCTTTAAGATTAGTGCGATCATAAATAATAACACACACACACACACACACACACACACACACACACACACACACACACACACACACACACACACACACACACACACACACACACACACACACACACACACACATATGATATCCCTCTGTGTGTGTGTGTGCGTGTGTCTCGGGCCTACCTGGCGCACCGTCCGCTCCTTTTCCTTCTTTTGGGAATCTTCATCTGGGACTTTATTATTTCTGCACAAACCCCCGTCCGGCTCCAGACACCCCACCGTTCACCGTCCCCTCGGCTGAGGTCTGCCCGGGTTTGGGGCCTCACGGTCCGGCTGCAGAAAGACCTAATGCTACCTCACCACCGCCACCGCCAGCGCCACCACCATTTATAATAGGCCTGGTGTATCCTCTCTCCTCTCTATAACCGCTTACCCGCCCCACACTAACAATGGCGCCCTGTGCAAAAGACAATACAAAACAAAAGGCAGGTATTTTTCTTTGCAGGGGTGCGGGGTGGGGGGTAGGGGGGGGATTTTGTATCTCCCCGTGTTGTAGTCCAGAGGCTGCGGTATAAGGTCCGCGCGCTGCAGCTGATGTAGAATGACGATGATGATGATGAAGAGGAGATGGAGATGGGAGGATGCGGACCGGGGTTGCCAGGTCGCGCCAAAGAAACAAGCAAAAAAAAAGAAGAAAAAAAAGAATGCGCCTGAACGACACAGTTAACACACAGCCTATATTTAAAGGCACTATAAGCTACATACAGCCCCGGGAAATCTATCTATCTATCTATCTATCTACCTATCTATCTACCTACCTACCTATCTATCTATCTATTACATCTCTGGAAAATATTAAGAGACCAGTCTGGATTTTTCTTAAATCTTCATCTCTACATTACTTAATGAAAATGCTCTGAATGACAATATTTGAATTTTTTTTAATTTGGTAGAAATGTTGTCAGCAATTATACAACCAAAATGTTCATTCTACTCAAACATGTGCCTATAAAGAGTAAAACAAGAGACACTGAACGTTTGGAGTGGTCTCTTATTTTTTTCCAGAGCTGTATTAGTTAAATAAATAAATACTAGGCCTACTAAATGTGTATTTGATTTTGAATTTGCTTTTGCTTTTCTCTGTCATAGCACTTTGTAAACTAATGTATTTCAAGGCGCTATACATAGGCCTATATAAGTTAATTGGTATTTTGAAAATGCTTGTAAAAAAAAGCGGACTTGGCAACACTGATGCGGACCTCCCTCCCTTCTACTAGGCGTAATGTTGCTGATGCTGACGGCTCCGGGCTCATGCACCGACCGACAGACCCAAACATTGGGCCTTGACACGGGCCTCGAAGCGGGGTTTTTAGGGCTGGAAGTCGGAGCTATAAGACGCCGCAAAAGAGACGCTATCTGCCCGCTAGAGAGACGTGATAGGCGGGTCTGTGGATGCCAGTGTCCCCGGTGGCTCCGGTGTGTGTGTGTGTGTGTGTGTGTGTCTGTTTGTCCGCACTGCAGCTCCAACATCCAACCCCTTACGTCAAGTTCACGTCATCGCACAAGACCACAACATCCGACTAACTTTCAAAGTAAAATACAATTATCGAGGTGTTTTTTTTTGTTTTTTTTTAATCCATGCGTTCCAAATCACATACTCTTTCTTTTTACTACACTACATACTAAAGTACAGAAGAGTTTTAGTCTTTTTACTACACTACATACTAAAGTACAGAAGAGTTTTAGTCTTTTCACTACACTACATACTAAAGTACAGAAGAGTTTTAGTCTTTTTACTACACTACATACTAAAGTACAGGAGAGTTTTAGTCTTTTTATTACACTACATACTAAAGTACAGAAGAGTTTTAGTCTTTTTACTACACTACATACTAAAGTACAGAAGAGTTTTAGTCTTTTTACTACACTACATACTAAAGTACAGAAGAGTTTTAGTCTTTTCACTACACTACATACTAAAGTACAGAAGAGTTTTAGTCTTTTTACTACACTACATACTAAAGTACAGGAGAGTTTTAGTCTTTTTATTACACTACATACTAAAGTACAGAAGAGTTTTAGTCTTTTTACTACACTACATACTAAAGTACAGAAGAGTTTTAGTCTTTTTACTACACTACATACTAAAGTACAGAAGAGTTTTAGTCTTTTCACTACACTACATACTAAAGTACAGAAGAGTTTTAGTCTTTTCACTACACTACATACTAAAGTACAGAAGAGTTTTAATCTTTTTACTACACTACATACTAAAGTACAGAAGAGTTTTAGTCTTTTTACTACACTACATACTAAAGTACAGAAGAGTTTTAGGGCCACAGACAGGAGAGAAAAAAAAATCAGATAAGGATTTATTTTTTTCATTATGTCGAGAAATGTCAAGATTAAAGACGAATACTCCAAAATGCAATTGGAGTTAGTGGGGGTATTTATGTATTTTCAGCATACTACAATTGACGTGCATGTATTGGGACATCCTAAATCTTTTTCTGGCATTATAAATAGCACACACACACGCTCACACACACACACACACTCACACACGCTCTCTCACACACACACACACACACACACACACACACACACACACACACACGCACACACAGCGCCCCCTGTTGACTTGGAGAAACATTATATTATTAAACCGTATGGATATGAAATGGATCCAAGTGAGAATACATTTAGTCATCACACTTAATTTCTTTTATTTTAAAATTTATATATATATACGTTTTTTAAAGGGTCAGTGTGTAGTTTCAGAGGAGGGGGGTTTGTTTACATTCACAGAGCCTGCAGTTAGTTCACTAAACATATTTTCTCTACATGTAATTCTTAGTATTGAATAATTCTATCATCATAAATAAATTTATTTTGAGGAACCTGGAACCAAATGTTAAGACTAGAATATGTTTGTAAACCAAACTGTGGGCCCTGCTGCTGTAAACAACAACAACAGTGAAACAGTAACTTTTCAGGAAGCTTTCTAACTTCAAACAGTGTTCCAGGGATCACATTGTCCTGTGAGGAAAGTTTGTTTTATTCAGTCATGAGAATATATATCTTAGGAAATGTTTCACTTCTCTGACACACACAAAGTTACACACTGCTCCTTTAATGTTTGATGATGTGGTTAATTCGCCTCCATAGATTAAACTTGTACATATTCTTTCATATTCTCAAAGTGAAGCCGCAGAAAAATAGAAAAATAGAAAATGTGACTGCGTATAAAACTGTATATAAATGATATGACTTTGTTTCCCTTCTTATTTAAAAGGTGCAAAAAAAAATATATAGAATATCATGGAAAAGTTCATTGAAAAAGTGATTATTTCATATATTCTAGATTCATTACACAAAGTGAAAGACGTCAGGCCACACGCAGAAGCACACACACAGACAGACACACACACACACACACACACAGACAGACACAGAGACAGACACACACACACAGACACACACAACTTTCTTTGGTTTCAATTTAGACGATTAGAACTTATAGATCATGGGATAAAAAAATCCAGTATCTCAAAATATAAGAATATCACATAAAACCAAATTTTAAAAAAAGATTTATAATACAGAAATCGAGACCTTCTGAAAAGTAAGTTTATTCTAGATTAATTTCACTTAATGTGTGATGAAACTAGACTATATGAAACGTTTACTTTTATTAAATTAAATTACTGGAAAAAAATAATTATTCAATTGATATTCTAATGCTTTTGAGGTGCAACCTTTGTAGATACAGCCGCGGAAAAAAATGAAGAGACCAGTCTGGATTTTTCTTCAATCTTCCTCTCTACATTACTTATTGAAAATGCTCTAAATGACAATATTTCTATTGTGAATTTGGTAGAAATGTTGTCAGTAGTTTATAGTATAAAACCAAAATGTTCATTCTACTCAAACATATGCCTATAAATAGTAAAACGAGAGACACTGAACATTTGGAGTGGACTCTTCATTTTTTCCACGGCTGTGAATTTGTGCGTTAACGTCACGCGGAGCTGAAAGTCGGGTTTGGAAAGTTCCCGTTTGTGTGATCGTCATTTTCAGCGAAATCTTCTGGGTCGAGATCCGCCTCGAACATCCGCTGAAGCAAAGCGTCCACCGTACGGTATCCTGCAAACACACACAAACAACTCAGGTCAGAAATATTATATTATATGTTATCTATCTATCTATCTATCTATCTATCCATCCATCCATCCATCCATCCATCCATCCATCTATCAATAATATTATAATTTTTTTTTTCATTTCACATACAAATAACATTAAAACACACACAGTGCTCAAACATGTAAGGACATGTGTGGGTGAAACCTGTCCAGGCTTATACAGAAACCACATCCGAAATACATTTTGATATAAGGAATACAAAACACACACACACACAGACACACAGACAGACAGACAGACAGACAGACAGACAGACAGACAGACAGACAGACAGACAGACACACAGACACACAGACAGACAGACAGACAGACAGACACACACACACACAGTTCTGATTATATACAGTCATGTGAAACTAAATAAACAAGTAAAACTGAGGAAAATACCTTTCTGTAAAATGTAAAAAAAAAACAAAAAAAACATGCCATTTCTGGTGAGGAATAAATTGTGAAATTCCAACAAACTTTCCTCACAGGAAAATGTGATCCCTGTAACACTGTTTGAAGTTAGAAAGCTTCCTGAAAAATTACTGTTTCACTGTTGTTGTTGTTTACAGCAGCAGGGCCCACAGTTTGGTTTGCAAACATATTCTAGTCTTACGTTTGGTTCCAGGTTCCTCAAAATAATTTGATAGAATTATTCAATACTAAGAATTACATGTAGAGAAAATATGTTTAGTAAACTAACTGCAGACTCTGTGAATGTAAACAAACCCCCCTCCTCTGAAACTACACAGTGACCCTTTAAAACTAGAAAAATGCTGAGGAGAATTTAATTTGACTTGGTTTATAGTACAACGTCTGGCCCACAGTTTTTATTAAACTTTTTTCATGCTTAAAGGTGCAGTGTGTAATATGACATCATCAAGAAAGTTCTAGAAAGTTCTAGAATGCAACGCTCCCTGGGTAACCCCACCCCTTTAGAATAATAACAGAAGCTACAGTGGCCTTCAAGGACAAGAACAACTCTACATTTTAAACAATGCACCTGATGACATTCCAACTATGACACTTCCAAAATGGCGGTGACAAGGCCTTGGTCCAAAGTATGGAGAAATATGGACATATACGAGACCCTTTCTAAGGAAAAAAATAATAATTCTAAAAAAATAATTCAGCTATTATGCACTAAATTAAACGTACTTATGGATATTATAATTATTTTCTACAAAATCTGCTAGGAAATAAAACCCAAAATTCTACACACTGCAGCTTTAATCTATCAGAAAGAAAAGTGATGTTTTCTTACGTCTTGAAGCGATCTTAAACATGAGGGTTGATTTGCTGTTCCCTGATTGGCCCGTTCCGAGGTCGTTGTCGCTGGTTTCCATGGCGTTCACCAAATTCTCCTCCAACTTCTCTCTGGATGTAGAAACAGCACAGAACGTTATCAGTGTGTGTGTGTGTGTGTGTGTGTGTGTGTGTGTGTGTGAGTGTGTGTCTCTGTGTGTGTGTGTGTGTCTGTGTGTGTGAGTGTGTGTCTCTGTATGTGTGTGTGTGTGTGTGTGTGTGTCCTCTGTCACCTGTTTAATTCAACTCAATTAAAGATTTATTTAAAATGTATCAAACACATGATTATAAAAGGGTTGATACTCATGTTTGTGTCTGTTTGTCTGTCTGTCTGTCTGTCTGTCTGTCTGTCTGTCTCTCTCCCTATCTGCCTGTCTGTCTGCCTGCCTGCCTGTCTGTCTGTCTGTCTGTCTGCCTCCCTGTCTGTCTGTCTGTCTGTCTGTCTGTCTGTCTGTCTGTCTGTCTGTCTGTCTGTCTGTCTGTCTTAACCCACTGTGCCACAGCCAGTTCCAGCTCTTCAATCTTCTTTTCCAGAGACGTCTGCAAGTCGCTTTTATCCACCGAGTATTCTACGAAGAACGCCTCCAATACAAACGCCACGAAAATGCTGCAAGGACACAGGCACAATATTAAAGCTGCTCCGAGGAACTTTCAGTGTGTGTTAATTCTAGCGCCCCCCTTTGGAAGAAAGCGGTAGTATTTTTACCACGCCAGCTGTTGTTCCTGGGTGAGCGTATACCCATGACAAAGGCATTAGGAAAAACTATATAAAAATAGCATTCTTTGCACTGATGGTCTCGTTTGCTCACACCACGAAGATGCTGAAAGAACACGGGCATTAGAATAAATCTTTAATAGTTTTGTATGTTTATTTTTTGGGACATTTTTAAAAGGTGCTACCAGTAACTTTTAAATATTTCTGAAACAGTCTCATTTTTCCTCTGATGATCATAAATTACATGTAACAGCAAAACGAGACCATCAGTGCAAAGAA
>NW_027648381.1:7500-15000 GCF_949987685.1 Ammodytes marinus
GCAGTATCTGTGGAGTGATTTGCCCTGAATCCAAATTGCATTGCATGCAGGGGAGCATGGCACAGATTAAGATGTTTGGTGAGTTGTTGTGTGACAACCCTCTCAGCTACCTTAGAAATAATAGGGAGAATACTTATAGGCCTGTAGTTTGCCACGTCAGTTTTCTCCCCGGCTTTGAAAATCGGAATTATCACTGCTTTTTTCCAAGCATCAGGAAACAGGCACTGTTTGATGGACATGTTTACAAGATGCGTAATGGGTTCGCAAAGCGCATTTGCATTATTCTTAAACGAGGAGGAATCAAAACCATAAATATCTTGGGCCTTAGACCCTTTAAGATTAGTTAACATTTTATATATCTCTTCTTCATTTACCTCTTGAAGATTAAAAACTGGATGTTCATAGTTAAGTGTGGAGATAAGTACATTCCGATGACCAAAAGTTTTTGCTAATTGCTCAACTGACTCCTTAAAGAAGGTGTTAAAAGCCAGTGCAATTTCTCTATCATCACTTGAGATACTTCCATTAATATTTAGCTCAAGTGCATGGTTTCCTTTTGGCTGTTTTCTGGCCATTGTATTAAGGTGTTTCCATATCTGTTGGCCATTACCTCTTGCCTGGTTAATAAGGCCAATGAAATAGTTTGCTTTAGATTTCCGGAGCATGCTTGTTACTTTATTCCTCAGCCCTTTAAATATCCTATAATCACTATTCAATTTACTTTTTAGGGCAGTTTTAAGTGTATGATCCCTTTTCCTCATTAGGCTCCATAACTCATCATTTAACCAAGGTAGATTAGCTTTTTTATGCCCATGTATACATTTCTTAACGAATGTATCCTTCACACCACTAATAATGCTAGAGAAGAGTGTGCACTTGTCATTTAAAGAAATGTCATCATTTTTAAAATCACACCAATCTAATAGTTTTAACTGTCCCTCGAACAAGTGCATATCCTTCCTAGGTATTTTGTATGAAATCTTTTTACTTTCATGTTTGTAAATAAACCTTTTCTTTGTCAGTTTCCGACATACCAACACTAGATTATGGTCTGAAATACCAGTAATGAAGTTATATGATACAGTGATCCTCTCTGGTCGATTGCAGAATATCAAGTCAATCTGTGTATTAGAACACTGTGTAATTCGAGTCGGCCCATTAACCATTTGGGACAGATTATGTTTACCAGTGATATCCTTAAGTTTCCTCCTGTCTGGTTTGCTAGACCAGTTAATATTGAAATCACCAAGGATCACAAATTCCTTCCCAGTGTGTTCAAGGTTAGATACAAGTGATTTAAATTCATCATAAAAATAACTACTTGCTGACGGTGGTCGATATAAACAGACAATTATAAAGGACATGTTTTCCGACAATGATACAGTTACAGCGAGGCACTCAAAGTTCACTGTCAGTTCATATTGAGTGCTCCGAAAGCAGTCCTTAATGTATAAAAGTAGACCACCGCCTCGTCCAGTTTGTCTGTCCTGTCTATAAATGTTATATCCTGGCACGGCAAAAACAGATTCTGGTGAATTCGCCGTTAGCCACGTTTCTGATAGTCCTAAAAAGTCGAGATTAGAATCTGACAGAAGCTTGCAAAGTTCATCAGTCTTGGATACAATACTACGAACATTCAGATGCCCTCCCAGGAGTCCCGGCGGCTTAGCGCGAGGATTCCAGAGGATTTTGGCATGGTTTACGGTTTGGATAGAGAGATGGTCACGTCTCTGTTGCAACTTCAGATGGAAAGTATTGCAAGTTCCTACCTGTTTCGTTGGTCCAGTTTGTGTATTCCATGCCGCTTGAACTGGAGAGGATATATCCACAGAAGTAGGCCCAGGGTTGAGCTGGATATCCCCAGCAAGGAGTAGCGTGAAGGCCAGGTAGGACAATTGTTTGTATGGGTAATGTCGCTTCCGTCTGTGGTTTACGCACGTTGTTTTAGTTGATTTGGCTGACGGCATTACTGCGCGTGTATTGATGGCTGCGTAGATTATATGATGTCCAAAAGTTATTGTCGTGGCAGAAGACGAGATAGATAGGCCCGAGTGTTCCCATTGTCGTGGACACCAGCAGGCACGAGTTGATAACACCAACAATGCAGCGATGTAAACACCAAGAGTCATTAATCCACGCTTCATGTTTGGTTTTTGCCGACGTTTAAAAAGTCTCAAAAAGTCTTACTCCAGCCGGGGTTTGATCGAGGGTGTATAGAAATTCAGATAAAAAAAAAACATAGGCAAGGACAACGCAGCTCCTGTCGTACTGCGCAGCCTGGCTGTCTGTCTGTCTGTCTGTCTGTCTGTCTGTCTGTCTGTCTGTCTGTCTGTCTGTCTGTCTGTCTGTCTGTCTGTCTGTGTGTGTGTGTGTGTGTGTGCGTGTATTATAACATTTAAACCTTGATACCAACAAGTCATATAAATTCTGCAGTTCATATAATGGTCTTGGGGAAGTTTCTACAGTATAGACAGACAGACAGACAGACAGACAGACAGACAGACAGACAGACAGACAGACAGACAGACAGACAGACAGTATAAACTCTAGGCTTTCTAACACCTTCCGAGAGGCTACAGACACTTCTCATATCTGACCCGCTCTGTCAGTCTGACATGTTGCTGTTTGACTTTATTCAGCCCTAGTACGAACACACACACACACACACACACACACACACACACACACATTTCACTTTATTCTTGGTTGTTATTGTTTCATGACCGGTGACAGGTTGACAGCTGCTGTGATTGGCTGTCAGCTCGGCTCACATCAGATCCAGCAGAGAAGAAGAATATCTCTATCTCAATATACACTTTATGGCAGTATTGGAAATGCCCTACTAACGTCCTACTCATACTAAAAGCCCTACTAACTTCTTACTCATACTAAAAGCCCTACTAACTTCTTACTCATACTAAAGGCCCTACTAACGTCCTACTCATACTAAAGCCCTACTAACGTCCTACTCATACTAAAAGCCCTACTAACATCCTACTCATACTAAAAGCCCTACTAACTTCCTACTCGTACTAAAAGCCCTACTAACTTCTTACTCATACTAAAGCCCTACTAACTTCTTACTCATACTAAAAGCACTACTAACTTCTTACTCATACTAAAAGCCCTACTAACTTCTTACTCATACAAAAGGCCCTACTAACGTCCTACTCATACTAAAGCCTACTAACGCCCTACTCGTACTAAAAGCCCTACTAACGACCTACCCATACTAATTTTGACGTCAATTTCAGTATGTTGTGGTTGTGTATGCGAGTTTGAGTAGGTGAAAAATGCGTACTTAATGGTAAATGGACTCCACTTAAGTAGACAGTAGTATACACATGTTGAGTATGTAGGAGTGACGACGTTAGTAGGGCTTTTAGTATGTAGTATATACATGTTGAGTATGTAGGAGGGAGGACGTTAGTAGGGCTTTTAGTATGTAGTATATACATGTTGAGTATGTAGGAGTGAGGACATTAGTAGGGCTTTTAGTATGTAGTATATACATGTTGAGTATGTAGGAGGGAGGACGTTAGTAGGGCTTTTAGTATGTAGTATATACATGTTGAGTATGTAGGAGGGAGGAAGTTAGTAGGGCTTTTAGTATGTAGTATATACATGTTGAGTATGTAGGAGGGAGGACGTTAGTAGGGCTTTTACAACACAGCCAATCTGTTTAGTAAATATCTCTTCAGTACTGTTAGGTTTTAGGCTTAAAGGTGCAGTCAGTGATTCTGGAGAACGCTTGTTGACAAAATCACTTATTGTCAATATCAGTGACTACAGAAAGAGAAATGTAGGGTTAGACAGTGAGACCATAAAACACTCTTTCTGCCTTTTCTCAGGCTAGGATGATCCGATTTCAATTTTCTTTGCACATTTATACTTCATAGGATCTCCGAGTTCAATACACCTTCATATTCCAACCGGTGAAGTAGGCCTTTAACTAACCACATGCCCGTTTACAGAGCCTAGGCTGTGTATTAACACCAGATAATTTGACTTTATACTTTCAGTTTCAGAACTCTGAGCCAGATGTCAAAGTTATTTTTCTCAGATTTTTTTCTATGCCTCATCGAGATACAACACACACACACACACACACACACACACACACACACACACACACACACACACACACACACACACACACACACACACACACACACACACACACACACACACACACACACACACACACACACACACACACACACAGAAACACACAGCAGATGTTTTCAAACTGTGAGGCAGCCCAGGGGTGTGAGGGAGATGTTTTGTGAGGTGTATGAAACAGGTGTGTGCCGCTGTGCTGAAAACAACAGGACGTTTGTTATTGTAGTTCTGGCTGGTTTCTCTCATCAGTGGTTGTTACGCACACACACACACACACACACACACACACATACACATGGCGAGACACACACACACACACAGCGGGACATACACACAGCGAGACACACACACACACACACACACACACACACACAGCGGGACATACACATAGCGAGACACACACACACACACACACAGCGAGACACACACACACACACACACACACAGCGGGACATACACATAGCGAGACACACACACACACACACATGGCGAGACACACACACACACACACACACACACACACACACACACACACACACACAGGCTTCCCACTGCTCGTAAGATGAAGCTACTTTGAAAACCGCTAGTGTCTGATTGTTGTTTTTTGCAATTTGCATCAAAATTTACTTTTTATACTTTCCAAGACTGCCATGTTGGATCCATCACAAACAGACAGCTACATATATACTTTATCATAGCTGAAAACATCTCTTATTTTTTAAAGATATTTTTTTGGCATTTTTATGTATGTGTGTGTCTATAGATGTACTTTATCATAGTGGGAAAACATTTCTTATGAGTAAAAATCATATATATTTTTTTTGAAAGATATTTTTTTGGGCATTTTTATGCTTTATTGATAGTGTAGAGACAGAGTTGAAATGGGGCAGAGAGGGGAGTGACATGCAGAGAACGACCGCGGGCTGGAATCGAACCCGGGTCCGCTGCTGGCCGAGGCCCGTGGGGGGGGAGGGGGACGCCGGGGGGACGCTCTACCAACTGAGCTAAGGGCGCCCTCTTCATCATGTTTTTTACTTCACTATTAAAGGTGCAGTCAGTGATTCTGGAGAACGCCTGTTGTTGTCAAAATCACCTTTTGTTCAAAATCAGTGAATATCTCCTCACGATCCCACTACCTGTGTGCGCGCTAAAAAGAAAACAGGTTACAATACACAGCCTAGGCTCTGTAAACTGGTTTGTGTAAACAAAGGGTATGTTAAACCTGCAGTGTGTAGAATTGTGTGTTTTATTTCCTAGCAGATTTTGTAGAAAGTAATTATAATATCCATAAGTACATTTAAATAATAGCTGAATTTTTTTTTTTATATGGCCATTTCTGCATATTTTGGACCAAGGCCTAGTGCCGCCATCTTGAAAGTGTCATAGTTGGAACGTCATCAGGTGCATTGTTTTAAAATTTAGAATTGTTCTTGTCCTTGAAGGCCACTGTAGCTTCTGTTATTATTCTAAAGGGTTGTGGTTACCCAGGGAGCGTTGCATTCTAGAACTTTGTAGAACTTTCTCGATGATGTCATGTTACACACTGCACCTTTTAACAAAGCGGGCTCACCGTAGCTATCTACTATGCCCGTTTACAGTGCCTAAGCAGCAGTGTACTAAAACCAGATTATTTTACTCTGTGCACACACAGTACAGACAGGTAGCGCATTGAGAGGAGATATTCACACACACACACACACACACACACACACACACACACACACACACACACACACACACACACACACACACACACAGAAATTCACTGATTTTGACAGAAGGGGATTTGGACAACAAGCGTTCTCCAGAATCACTGACTGCACCTTTAACACACACCTCACAATCGGCCCTGGCAGAGAAGACAAGGGTTTTGTTGTAGAGGAGTGTGTGTGTGTGTGTGTGTGTGTGTGTGTGTGTGTGTGTGTGTGTGTGTGTGTGTGTGTGTGTGTGTGTGTGTGTGTGTGTGTGTGTGTGTGTGTGTGTGTACCTGTCTGTCTGTGTGTCTGTCTGTCTGTCTGTCTGTCTTTGTGCGGTTGCGTGAAAAGACAAGTGTTTTGTTGTACAGGAGTGTGTGTGTGTGTGTGTCTGTCTGTCTGTGTGTGTGTGTGTGTGTGTGTGTGTACCTGTCTGTCTGTGTGTCTGTCTGTCTGTCTGTGTGTCTGTCTGTCTGTCTGTCTGTGTGCCTGTCTGTCTGTCTGTCTGTCTGTGTCTGCGCGCTGCAGAAAAGATAAGTGTTTTGTTGACCAGGGCACTCCGAGCTATAGAGAAATGAAAAGCAGACGGCACATAATAATCTTGTGTGTTTGCTGAAAGCCTCTAGCTGCCTGTAGCCCACACACACACACACACACACACACACACACACACACACACACACACACACACACACACACACACACACACACTCCGTGATACTTTGGAGAGAAGTTGACCCTCTCACCTCAGAGCACTTGTAAACGGCTAGGAGGTTTTTCAGCTGCAATTTGAGTCAATACCGTGCAAAACAACAGACAGACAGACAGACAGACAGAATGACAGACAGACTGACAGACAGACAGACAGACACACACTCTGTCTGTCGGTCTGTCTGTCTGTCATTCTGTCTGTCTGTCGGTCTGTCTGTCTGTCTGTCTGTCATTTTGTCTGTCTATCTGTCTGTCTGTCTGTCTGTCGGTCTGTCTGTCTGTCTGTCTGTCTGTCTGTCTGTCTGTCTGTCATTCTGTCATTCTGTCTGTCTGTCTGTCTGTCTGTCTGTCTGTCTGTCTGTCTGTCTGTCTGTCTGTCTGTCTGTCTGTCTGTCTGTCATTCTGTCTGTCTATCTGTCATTCTGTCTGTCTGTCTGTCTGTCTGTCTGTCTGTCATTCTGTCTGTCTGTCTGTCTGTCTGTCTGTCTGTCTGTCTGTCTGTCTGTCTGTCTGAGAAACCCTCCTTTGGGATAAATCAATATCCAGTAGAAATTCTACCTGAAAAAATCTTGTCAGCCCGGCTTTTCACAGCGAATATATCCAGCTACTTTTTCAGCTTACCAGACCCCATTCTGCTGTGTGTGTGTGTGTGTGTGTGTGTGTGTGTGTGTGTGTGTGTGTGTGTGTGTGTGTGTGTGTGTGTGTGTGTGTGTGTGTGTGTGTGTGTGTGTGTGTGTGTGTGTGTGTGTGTGTGTGTGTGTGTGTGTGTGTGTGTGTGTGTGTGTGTGTGTGTGTGTGTGTGTGTGTGTGTGTGTGTGTCTGTTTGTGAGAGATCTTGTTTTATGGCTGAAATGCTTTTGTGCAGAGAAAGACATTTTTGCTGCAGTCACCTGAAAAGAGTGTTTGAAAAATGAGAGAGTGAGAGACTCCGAAATTCACCCAAAATTGCTTGAGAAGGGGACATTTTGCAGGG
>NW_027648379.1:5000-7500 GCF_949987685.1 Ammodytes marinus
TTACACACACACACACACACAGAGTTACACACACACACACACACACACACACACACACACACACACACACACACACACACACACAGAGTTACACACGTGGCTAAAATTAAATACACAGGAATTAACAGAGCAACTTCAAATACACAGGGACTATCAGCAAAGTATATAACGTTTTGTTAGGGTTCGCTTAGTTTTTAATAAAGTAATAAAGTGTCAGGTGCTCCGGTGGTGTAGTGGATAGAGCGTGTACCATATTGGCTCCGGCCTTCGTTGCAGTGGTCACGGGTTCAAATCTGACCCGTGGACCTTTACTGCAGGTCATCCCCCCTCTCTCTCTCTCTCTCTCTCTCTCTCTGTGTCAGTTTTGTTATTAACCAACACACACTAACCAACCCCCTGTCCCCCTGTCTCCTCTGTGGTTGTTAATAAAGTCTTGTTGTCTC
Source organism: Ammodytes marinus (assembly GCF_949987685.1). Taxonomy (NCBI): domain Eukaryota; kingdom Metazoa; phylum Chordata; class Actinopteri; order Uranoscopiformes; family Ammodytidae; genus Ammodytes; species Ammodytes marinus. The sequence continues at coordinate 5,444 of NW_027648379.1, forward strand.
TCTCTGTGGTTGTTAATAAAGTTTTGTTCTTCCTCAGTGGACTACGCTCGTCCCATCATCATCCTCGGCCCGACCAAAGACCGAGTCAACGACGACCTGCTGTCTGAGTTCCCCGACAAGTTTGGCTCCTGTGTTCCCCGTAAGAATACACACTACTAGACTGTCTGTCTGTCTGTCTGTCTGTCTGTCTGTCTGTCTGTCTGTCTGTGAGTGAGTCTGTCTGTCTGTCTGTCTGTCTGTCTGTCTGTCTGTCTGTCAAGTTTGGCTCCTGTGTTCCCCGTAAGAATATAACGTTACTGCTATGGTGTCTGTCTGTCTGTCTGTCTGTCTGTAAAGTGACCTCACAGCCTGTCTCTCTCTCTCAGACACCACTCGTCCTCTGTCTGTCTGTCTGTCTGTCTGTCTGTCTGTCTGTCTGTCTGTCTGTCTGTCTGTCTGTCTGTCTCTCTGCCTGCCTGTCTAACCTCACAGCCTGTCTCTCTCTCTCAGACACCACTCGCCCTTTGCCTGTCTCTCTGCCTGCCTGTCTAACCTCACAGCCTGTCTCTCTCTCTCAGACACCACTCGCCCTTTGCCTGTCTCTCTGCCTGCCTGTCTAACCTCACAGCCTGTCTAACCTCCCTGCCTGTCTAACCTCACAGCCTGTCTAACCTCCCTGCCTGTCTAACCTCACAGCCTGTCTAACCTCACAGCCTGTCTCTCTCTCTCAGACAGCCTGTCTAACCTCCCTGCCTGTCTCTCTCTCAGACAGCCTGTCTAACCTCCCTGCCTGTCTCTCTCTCAGACAGCCTGTCTAACCTCCCTGCCTGTCTCTCTCTCTCAGACAGCCTGTCTAACCTCACAGCCTGTCTCTCTCTCAGACAGCCTGTCTAACCTCCCTGCCTGTCTCTCTCAGACAGCCTGTCTCTCTCTCAGACAGCCTGTCTAACCTCCCTGCCTGTCTCTCTCTCTCTGACAGCCTGTCTAACCTCCCAGCCTGTCTCTCTCTCAGACAGCCTGTCTAACCTCACAGCCTGTCTAACCTCCCTGCCTGTCTCTCTCTCTCTCAGACAGCCTGTCTAACCTCCCTGCCTGTCTCTCTCTCTCAGACAGCCTGTCTAACCTCCCTGCCTGTCTCTCTCTCAGACAGCCTGTCTAACCTCCCTGCCTGTCTAACCTCACAGCCTGTCTAACCTCACAGCCTGTCTCTCTCTCTCAGACAGCCTGTCTAACCTCCCTGCCTGTCTCTCTCTCAGACAGCCTGTCTAACCTCCCTGCCTGTCTCTCTCTCTCAGACAGCCTGTCTAACCTCCCTGCCTGTCTGTCTCTCTCTCAGACAGCCTGTCTAACCTCCCTGCCTGTCTCTCTCTCAGACAGCCTGTCTAACCTCCCTGCCTGTCTCTCTCTCTCAGACAGCCTGTCTAACCTCCCTGCCTGTCTCTCTCTCAGACACCACTCGTCCGCAGCGCGACTACGAGGCCGATGGGAGGGACTACCACTTTGTGTCGTCACGGGAACAGATGGAGCGCGACATCCAATCACATCGCTTCATCGAGGCCGGGCAGTATAACAACCACCTGTATGGGACCAGCGTGCAGAGTGTGAGACAGGTGGCAGAGCAGGTGAGTGTGTGTGTGTGTGTGTGTGTTCTTATTTTTGTGAGAACCAATTTAAGTTTTAGACCTTGAGAGTGAGGACATTTTGTCCGGTTCTCCCTTTGGGACAGGCCTTTAAAGGGCTGTTTGAGGGTTAACACTAGGCTTTAAGGACTTTAAAGGGCAGTTTGAGGGTTAACACTAGGTTTTAAGGACAGGCCTTTAAAGGGCTGTTTGAGGGTTAACACTAGGCTTTAAGGACAGGCCTTTAAAGGGCTGTTTGAGGGTTAACACTAGGTTTTAAGGACAGGCCTTTAAAGGGCTGTTTGAGAGTTAACACTAGGTTTTAAGGACAGGCCTTTAAAGGGCTGTTTGAGGGTTAACACTAGGTCTTAAGGACAGGCCTTTAAAGGGCTGTTTGAGGGTTAACACTAGGTCTTAAGGACAGGCCTTTAAAGGGCTGTTTGAGGGTTAACACTAGGT
>NW_027648379.1:12500-14425 GCF_949987685.1 Ammodytes marinus
GATCTAAAGATGGCGTCCTGTTCATATCAGATCTAAAGATGGCGTCCTGTTCATATTATCAGATCTAAAGATGGCGTCCTGTTCATATTATCAGATCTAAAGATGGCGTCCTATTCATATCAGATCTAAAGATGGCGTCCTGTTCATATTATCAGATCTAAAGATGGCGTCCTGTTCATATTATAAGATCTAAAGATGGCGTCCTGTTCATATTATCAGATCTAAAGATGGCGTCCTGTTCATATTATGAGATCTAAAGATGGCGTCCTGTTCATATTATCAGATCTAAAGATGGCGTCCTATTCATATTATGAGATCTAAAGATGGCGTCCTGTTCATATTATGAGATCTAAAGATGGCGTCCTATTCATATTATCAGATCTAAAGATGGCGTCCTGTTCATATTATGAGATCTAAAGATGGCGTCCTGTTCATATTATAAGATCTAAAGATGGCGTCCTGTTCATATTATAAGATCTAAAGATGGCGTCCTGTTCATATTATGAGATCTAAAGATGGCGTCCTATTCATATTATCAGATCTAAAGATGGCGTCCTGTTCATATTATGAGGTCTAAAGATGGCGTCCTATTCATATTATCAGATCTAAAGATGGCGTCCTGTTCATATTATGAGGTCTAAAGATGGCGTCCTGTTCATATTATGAGGTCTAAAGATGGCGTCCTATTCATATTATCAGATCTAAAGATGGCGTCCTGTTCATATTATAAGATCTAAAGATGGCGTCCTGTTCATATCAGATCTAAAGATGGCGTCCTGTTCATATTATCAGATCTAAAGATGGCGTCCTGTTCATATCAGATCTAAAGATGGCGTCCTGTTCATACCAGATCTAAAGATGGCGTCCTGTTCATATCAGATCTAAAGATGGCGTCCTGTTCATATTATGAGATCTAAAGATGGCGTCCTGTTCATATCAGATCTAAAGATGGCGTCCTGTTCATATCAGATCTAAAGATGGCGTCCTATTCATATTATCAGATCTAAAGATGGCGTCCTGTTCATATCAGATCTAAAGATGGCGTCCTGTTCATATTATCAGATCTAAAGATGGCGTCCTGTTCATATTATAAGATCTAAAGATGGCGTCCTATTCATATCAGATCTAAAGATGGCGTCCTGTTCATATCAGATCTAAAGATGGCGTCCTGTTCATATTATGAGATCTAAAGATGGCGTCCTATTCATATTATCAGATCTAAAGATGGCGTCCTGTTCATATCAGATCTAAAGATGGCGTCCTGTTCATATCAGATCTAAAGATGGCGTCCTGTTCATATTATCAGATCTAAAGATGGCGTCCTGTTCATATTATGAGATCTAAAGATGGCGTCCTGTTCATATTATCAGATCTAAAGATGGCGTCCTGTTCATATCAGATCTAAAGATGGCGTCCTATTCATATTATGAGATCTAAAGATGGCGTCCTGTTCATATTATCAGATCTAAAGATGGCGTCCTATTCATATTATCAGATCTAAAGATGGCGTCCTATTCATATTATGAGATCTAAAGATGGCGTCCTGTTCATATTATCAGATCTAAAGATGGCGTCCTGTTCATATTAATGAGATCTAAAGATGGCGTCCTGTTCATATTATCAGATCTAAAGATGGCGTCCTGTTCATATCAGATCTAAAGATGGCGTCCTATTCATATTATCAGATCTAAAGATGGCGTCCTGTTCATATCAGATCTAAAGATGGCGTCCTGTTCATATCAGATCTAAAGATGGCGTCCTATTCATATAATCAGAATCTAAAAGATGGCGTCCTCATTCATATTATGAGATCTAAAGATGGCGTCCTGTTCATATCAGATCTAAAGATGGCGTCCCTGTTCATATTATCAGATCTAAAGATGGCGTCCTGTTCATATTATCAGATCTAAAGATGGCGTCCTTTT
>NW_027648378.1:0-12500 GCF_949987685.1 Ammodytes marinus
ACTAGAGACACTAGAGACACTAGAACTAGAGACACTAGAGACACTAGAGACACTAGAGACACTAGAGACACTAGAGACACTAGAGACACTAGAGACACTAGAGACACTAGAGACACTAGAGACACTAGAGACACTAGAGACTAGAGACACTAGAGACACTAGAGACACTAGAGACACTAGAGACACTAGAGACACTAGAGACACTAGAGACACTAGAGACACTAGAGACACTAGAGACACTAGAGACTAGAGACACTAGAGACTAGAGACACTAGAGACACTAGAGACACTAGAGACACTAGAGACACTAGAGACACTAGAGACACTAGAGACACTAGAGACACTAGAGACTAGAGACACTAGAGACACTAGAGACACTAGAGACACTAGAGACACTAGAGACACTAGAGACACTAGAGACACTAGAGACACTAGAGACACTAGAGACTAGAGACACTAGAGACACTAGAGACTAGAGACTAGAGACACTAGAGACACTAGAGACACTAGAGACACTAGAGACTAGAGACACTAGAGACTAGAGACACTAGAGACACTAGACACTAGAGACACTAGAGACACTAGAGACACTAGAGACTAGAGACACTAGAGACACTAGAGACACTAGAGACACTAGAGACACTAGAGACACTAGAGACACTAGAGACTAGAGACACTAGAGACACTAGAGACACTAGAGACTAGAGACACTAGAGACACTAGAGACTAGAGACACTAGAGACACTAGAGACTAGAGACACTAGAGACACTAGAGACACTAGAGACTAGAGACACTAGAGACACTAGAGACACTAGAGACACTAGAGACACTAGACACTAGAGACACTAGAGACTAGAGACACTAGAGACTAGAGACACTAGACACTAGAGACACTAGAGACACTAGAGACACTAGAGACACTAGAGACACTAGAGACTAGAGACACTAGAGACACTAGAGACACTAGAGACTAGAGACACTAGAGACACTAGAGACACTAGAGACACTAGAGACACTAGACACTAGAGACACTAGAGACTAGAGACACTAGAGACACTAGAGACACTAGAGACACTAGAGACACTAGAGACACTAGAGACACTAGAGACACTAGAGACACTAGAGACTAGAGACACTAGAGACACTAGAGACACTAGAGACACTAGAGACTAGAGACACTAGAGACACTAGAGACACTAGAGACTAGAGACACTAGAGACACTAGAGACACTAGAGACTAGAGACACTAGAGACACTAGAGACACTAGAGACACTAGAGACTAGAGACACTAGAGACACTAGAGACACTAGAGACACTAGAGACTAGAGACACTAGAGACACTAGAGACACTAGAGACACTAGAGACACTAGAGACACTAGAGACTAGAGACACTAGAGACACTAGAGACTAGAGACACTAGAGACACTAGAGACTAGAGACACTAGAGACACTAGAGACACTAGAGACACTAGAGACACTAGAGACTAGAGACACTAGAGACACTAGAGACACTAGAGACACTAGAGACACTAGAGACTAGAGACACTAGAGACTAGAGACACTAGAGACACTAGAGACACTAGAGACTAGAGACACTAGAGACTAGAGACTAGAGACACTAGAGACACTAGAGACACTAGAGACACTAGAGACACTAGAGACTAGAGACACTAGAGACACTAGAGACACTAGAGACACTAGAGACACTAGAGACACTAGAGACACTAGAGACACTAGAGACACTAGAGACTAGAGACTAGAGACACTAGAGACACTAGAGACACTAGAGACTAGAGACACTAGAGACACTAGAGACACTAGAGACACTAGAGACACTAGAGACACTAGAGACACTAGAGACACTAGAGACACTAGAGACTAGAGACACTAGAGACACTAGAGACACTAGAGACACTAGAGACACTAGAGACACTAGAGACTAGAGACACTAGAGACTAGAGACTAGAGACACTAGAGACACTAGAGACACTAGAGACACTAGAGACACTAGAGACTAGAGACACTAGAGACACTAGACACTAGAGACTAGAGACACTAGAGACACTAGAGACACTAGAGACTAGAGACACTAGAGACACTAGAGACACTAGAGACACTAGACACTAGAGACACTAGAGACTAGAGACACTAGAGACACTAGAGACACTAGAGACACTAGAGACACTAGAGACACTAGAGACACTAGAGACACTAGAGACTAGAGACACTAGAGACACTAGAGACACTAGAGACACTAGAGACTAGAGACACTAGAGACACTAGAGACACTAGACACTAGAGACTAGAGACACTAGACACTAGAGACTAGAGACACTAGAGACTAGAGACACTAGAGACACTAGAGACACTAGAGACACTAGAGACACTAGAGACACTAGAGACTAGAGACACTAGAGACTAGAGACACTAGAGACACTAGAGACTAGAGACACTAGAGACTAGAGACACTAGAGACTAGAGACACTAGAGACACTAGAGACACTAGAGACTAGAGACTAGAGACACTAGAGACACTAGAGACACTAGAGACACTAGAGACACTAGAGACACTAGAGACACTAGAGACACTAGAGACACTAGAGACTAGAGACACTAGAGACACTAGAGACACTAGAGACACTAGAGACACTAGAGACACTAGAGACACTAGAGACACTAGAGACACTAGAGACTAGAGACACTAGAGACACTAGAGACACTAGAGACTAGAGACACTAGAGACACTAGAGACTAGAGACACTAGAGACACTAGAGACACTAGAGACTAGAGACACTAGAGACTAGAGACACTAGAGACACTAGAGACACTAGAGACACTAGAGACACTAGAGACTAGAGACACTAGAGACTAGAGACACTAGAGACACTAGAGACACTAGAGACTAGAGACACTAGAGACACTAGAGACTAGAGACACTAGAGACACTAGAGACACTAGAGACACTAGAGACTAGAGACACTAGAGACACTAGAGACACTAGAGACACTAGAGACTAGAGACACTAGAGACACTAGAGACACTAGAGACACTAGAGACACTAGAGACACTAGAGACACTAGAGACACTAGAGACTAGAGACACTAGAGACTAGAGACACTAGAGACACTAGAGACACTAGAGACACTAGAGACACTAGAGACACTAGAGACTAGAGACACTAGAGACACTAGAGACACTAGAGACTAGAGACACTAGAGACACTAGAGACACTAGAGACTAGAGACACTAGAGACACTAGAGACTAGAGACACTAGAGACTAGAGACACTAGAGACTAGAGACACTAGAGACACTAGAGACACTAGAGACACTAGAGACTAGAGACACTAGAGACACTAGAGACACTAGAGACACTAGAGACTAGAGACACTAGAGACTAGAGATACTAGAGACACTAGAGACACTAGAGACACTAGAGACACTAGAGACACTAGAGACACTAGAGACACTAGAGACTAGACACTAGAGACTAGAGACACTAGACACTAGAGACACTAGAGACACTAGACACTAGAGACACTAGAGACACTAGAGACACTAGAGACACTAGAGACACTAGAGACTAGAGACACTAGACACTAGAGACACTAGAGACACTAGAGACTAGAGACACTAGAGACACTAGAGACACTAGAGACACTAGAGACTAGAGACACTAGAGACTAGAGACACTAGAGACACTAGAGACTAGAGACACTAGAGACTAGAGACACTAGAGACTAGAGACACTAGAGACTAGAGACACTAGAGACTAGAGACACTAGAGACACTAGAGACACTAGAGACACTAGAGACACTAGAGACACTAGAGACACTAGAGACACTAGAGACACTAGAGACACTAGAGACTAGAGACACTAGAGACACTAGAGACACTAGAGACTAGAGACACTAGACACTAGAGACACTAGAGACTAGAGACACTAGAGACACTAGAGACACTAGAGACACTAGACACTAGAGACACTAGAGACTAGAGACACTAGAGACACTAGAGACTAGAGACTAGAGACACTAGAGACACTAGAGACTAGAGACACTAGAGACACTAGAGACACTAGAGACTAGAGACACTAGAGACACTAGAGACACTAGAGACACTAGAGACACTAGAGACACTAGAGACACTAGAGACACTAGAGACACTAGAGACACTAGAGACTAGAGACTAGAGACACTAGAGACACTAGAGACACTAGAGACACTAGAGACTAGAGACACTAGAGACACTAGAGACTAGAGACACTAGAGACACTAGAGACACTAGAGACACTAGAGACACTAGAGACACTAGAGACTAGAGACACTAGAGACACTAGAGACACTAGAGACTAGACACTAGAGACACTAGAGACTAGAGACACTAGAGACTAGAGACACTAGAGACTAGAGACACTAGAGACTAGAGACACTAGAGACTAGAGACACTAGAGACACTAGAGACACTAGAGACACTAGAGACTAGAGACACTAGAGACACTAGAGACTAGAGACACTAGAGACACTAGAGACACTAGAGACACTAGAGACTAGAGACACTAGAGACACTAGAGACTAGAGACACTAGAGACTAGAGACACTAGAGACACTAGAGACACTAGAGACACTAGAGACTAGAGACACTAGAGACACTAGACACTAGAGACACTAGAGACACTAGAGACACTAGAGACTAGAGACACTAGAGACTAGAGACACTAGAGACTAGAGACACTAGAGACACTAGAGACACTAGAGACTAGAGACACTAGAGACACTAGAGACTAGAGACACTAGAGACACTAGAGACACTAGACTAGACACTAGAGACTAGAGACACTAGAGACACTAGAGACACTAGAGACTAGAGACACTAGAGACACTAGAGACACTAGAGACTAGAGACACTAGAGACACTAGAGACACTAGAGACTAGAGACACTAGAGACACTAGAGACACTAGAGACTAGAGACACTAGAGACACTAGAGACTAGAGACACTAGAGACACTAGAGACACTAGAGACTAGAGACACTAGAGACACTAGAGACACTAGAGACTAGAGACACTAGAGACACTAGAGACACTAGAGACAAGACACTAGAGACTAGAGACCTAGAGACACTAGAGACACTAGAGACACTAGAGACACTAGAGACACTAGAGACTAGAGACACTAGAGACACTAGAGACACTAGAGACACTAGAGACACTAGAGAACTAGAGACACTAGAGACTAGAGACTAGAGACACTAGAGACACTAGAGACTAGAGACACTAGAGACACTAGAGACACTAGAGACACTAGAGACACTAGAGACACTAGAGACACTAGACACTAGAGACACTAGAGACACTAGAGACACTAGAGACACTAGAGACACTAGAGACACTAGAGACACTAGAGACACTAGAGACTAGAGACACTAGAGACACTAGAGACACTAGAGACACTAGAGACACTAGAGACACTAGAGACACTAGAGACACTAGAGACACTAGAGACACTAGAGACTAGAGACACTAGAGACTAGAGACACTAGAGACACTAGAGACACTAGAGACACTAGAGACACTAGAGACTAGAGACACTAGAGACACTAGAGACACTAGAGACACTAGAGACACTAGAGACACTAGAGACACTAGAGACACTAGAGACTAGAGACACTAGAGACACTAGAGACTAGAGACACTAGAGACTAGAGACTAGAGACACTAGAGACTAGAGACACTAGAGACACTAGAGACACTAGAGACACTAGAGACACTAGAGACTAGAGACACTAGAGACACTAGAGACTAGAGACACTAGAGACACTAGAGACTAGAGACACTAGAGACTAGAGACACTAGAGACTAGAGACACTAGAGACACTAGAGACACTAGAGACTAGAGACTAGAGACACTAGAGACACTAGAGACACTAGAGACACTAGAGACACTAGAGACACTAGAGACACTAGAGACACTAGAGACACTAGAGACTAGAGACACTAGAGACACTAGAGACACTAGAGACACTAGAGACACTAGAGACACTAGAGACACTAGAGACACTAGAGACACTAGAGACTAGAGACACTAGAGACACTAGAGACACTAGAGACACTAGAGACACTAGAGACACTAGAGACTAGAGACACTAGAGACACTAGAGACACTAGAGACACTAGAGACACTAGAGACACTAGAGACTAGAGACACTAGAGACACTAGAGACACTAGAGACACTAGAGACACTAGAGACACTAGAGACACTAGAGACACTAGAGACTAGAGACACTAGAGACACTAGAGACTAGAGACTAGAGACTAGAGACACTAGAGACTAGAGACTAGAGACTAGAGACACTAGAGACACTAGAGACACTAGAGACACTAGAGACACTAGACACTAGAGACACTAGAGACTAGAGACACTAGAGACACTAGAGACACTAGAGACTAGAGACACTAGAGACACTAGAGACACTAGAGACACTAGAGACTAGAGACACTAGAGACACTAGAGACACTAGAGACACTAGAGACACTAGAGACACTAGAGACACTAGAGACACTAGAGACTAGAGACACTAGAGACACTAGAGACTAGAGACACTAGAGACTAGAGACACTAGAGACACTAGAGACTAGAGACACTAGAGACTAGAGACACTAGAGACTAGAGACACTAGAGACACTAGAGACTAGAGACACTAGAGACACTAGAGACACTAGAGACTAGAGACACTAGAGACTAGAGACTAGAGACACTAGAGACTAGAGACACTAGAGACACTAGAGACACTAGAGAGACTAGAGACACTAGACACTAGAGACACTAGAGACACTAGAGACTAGAGACACTAGAGACACTAGAGACACTAGAGACACTAGAGACACTAGAGACTAGAGACACTAGAGACTAGAGACTAGAGACACTAGAGACACTAGAGACTAGAGACTAGAGACTAGAGACTAGAGACTAGAGACTAGAGACACTAGAGACACTAGAGACACTAGAGACACTAGAGACACTAGAGACTAGAGACTAGAGACTAGAGACTAGAGACACTAGAGACACTAGAGACACTAGAGACACTAGAGACACTAGAGACACTAGAGACACTAGAGACACTAGAGACACTAGAGACACTAGAGACTAGAGACACTAGAGACACTAGAGACACTAGAGACACTAGAGACACTAGAGACACTAGAGACACTAGAGACTAGAGACACTAGAGACACTAGAGACACTAGAGACTAGAGACACTAGAGACACTAGAGACACTAGAGACACTAGAGACACTAGAGACACTAGAGACACTAGAGACACTAGAGACACTAGAGACACTAGAGACACTAGAGACTAGAGACACTAGAGACACTAGAGACACTAGAGACACTAGAGACACTAGAGACACTAGAGACACTAGAGACACTAGAGACACTAGAGACACTAGAGACACTAGAGACACTAGAGACACTAGAGACACTAGAGACACTAGAGACTAGAGACACTAGAGACACTAGAGACACTAGAGACTAGAGACACTAGAGACACTAGAGACTAGAGACACTAGAGACACTAGAGACACTAGAGACACTAGAGACACTAGAGACACTAGAGACTAGAGACACTAGAGACACTAGAGACTAGAGACACTAGAGACACTAGAGACTAGAGACACTAGAGACACTAGAGACACTAGAGACACTAGAGACACTAGAGACACTAGAGACTAGAGACACTAGAGACACTAGAGACTAGAGACACTAGAGACTAGAGACTAGAGACACTAGAGACACTAGAGACTAGAGACACTAGAGACTAGAGACACTAGAGACACTAGAGACACTAGAGACACTAGAGACACTAGAGACACTAGAGACACTAGAGACACTAGAGACACTAGAGACACTAGAGACACTAGAGACACTAGAGACTAGAGACACTAGAGACACTAGAGACTAGAGACTAGAGACTAGAGACACTAGAGACTAGAGACACTAGAGACACTAGAGACACTAGAGACACTAGAGACACTAGACACTAGAGACTAGAGACTAGAGACACTAGAGACACTAGAGACACTAGAGACACTAGAGACTAGAGACACTAGAGACACTAGAGACACTAGAGACACTAGAGACACTAGAGACACTAGAGACTAGAGACACTAGACACTAGAGACACTAGAGACACTAGAGACTAGAGACTAGAGACTAGAGACACTAGAGACACTAGAGACTAGAGACACTAGAGACACTAGAGACTAGAGACACTAGAGACACTAGAGACACTAGAGACACTAGAGACACTAGAGACACTAGAGACACTAGAGACACTAGAGACACTAGAGACTAGAGACACTAGAGACACTAGAGACACTAGAGACACTAGAGACACTAGAGACTAGAGACACTAGAGACACTAGAGACACTAGAGACACTAGACACTAGAGACACTAGAGACACTAGAGACACTAGAGACTAGAGACACTAGACACTAGAGACACTAGAGACACTAGAGACACTAGAGACTAGAGACACTAGACACTAGAGACACTAGAGACACTAGAGACTAGAGACTAGAGACTAGAGACACTAGAGACACTAGAGACTAGAGACACTAGAGACACTAGAGACTAGAGACACTAGAGACACTAGAGACACTAGAGACACTAGAGACACTAGAGACACTAGAGACACTAGAGACACTAGAGACACTAGAGACTAGAGACACTAGAGACACTAGAGACTAGAGACACTAGAGACACTAGACACTAGAGACACTAGAGACACTAGAGACACTAGAGACTAGAGACACTAGAGACACTAGAGACACTAGAGACACTAGAGACACTAGAGACTAGAGACACTAGAGACACTAGAGACACTAGAGACACTAGAGACACTAGAGACACTAGAGACACTAGAGACACTAGAGACTAGAGACACTAGAGACACTAGAGACTAGAGACACTAGAGACACTAGAGACACTAGAGACACTAGAGACACTAGAGACACTAGAGACACTAGAGACTAGAGACTAGAGACACTAGAGACTAGAGACACTAGAGACACTAGAGACACTAGAGACACTAGAGACTAGAGACACTAGAGACACTAGAGACACTAGAGACACTAGAGACTAGAGACACTAGAGACACTAGAGACACTAGAGACACTAGAGACACTAGAGACACTAGAGACACTAGAGACACTAGAGACTAGAGACACTAGAGACACTAGAGACTAGAGACACTAGAGACACTAGAGACACTAGAGACACTAGAGACACTAGAGACTAGAGACACTAGAGACACTAGAGACACTAGAGACACTAGAGACACTAGAGACACTAGAGACACTAGAGACTAGAGACACTAGAGACACTAGAGACTAGAGACACTAGAGACACTAGAGACACTAGAGACACTAGAGACACTAGAGACACTAGAGACACTAGACACTAGAGACACTAGAGACACTAGAGACACTAGAGACACTAGAGACACTAGAGACACTAGAGACTAGAGACACTAGAGACACTAGAGACTAGAGACACTAGAGACACTAGAGACTAGAGACACTAGAGACACTAGAGACACTAGAGACTAGAGACACTAGAGACACTAGAGACACTAGAGACACTAGAGACACTAGAGACACTAGAGACACTAGACACTAGAGACACTAGAGACACTAGAGACACTAGAGACACTAGAGACACTAGAGACACTAGAGACACTAGAGACTAGAGACACTAGAGACACTAGAGACACTAGAGACACTAGAGACACTAGAGACACTAGAGACACTAGAGACACTAGAGACACTAGAGACACTAGAGACTAGAGACACTAGAGACTAGAGACTAGAGACACTAGAGACTAGAGACACTAGAGACACTAGAGACACTAGAGACACTAGAGACTAGAGACACTAGACACTAGAGACTAGAGACACTAGAGACACTAGAGACACTAGAGACTAGAGACACTAGAGACACTAGAGACACTAGAGACTAGAGACACTAGAGACACTAGAGACACTAGAGACACTAGAGACTAGAGACACTAGAGACACTAGAGACACTAGAGACACTAGAGACACTAGAGACACTAGAGACTAGAGACACTAGAGACTAGAGACTAGAGACACTAGAGACTAGAGACACTAGAGACACTAGAGACACTAGAGACACTAGAGACACTAGAGACTAGAGACACTAGAGACTAGAGACACTAGAGACACTAGAGACTAGAGACACTAGAGACACTAGAGACACTAGAGACACTAGAGACACTAGAGACACTAGAGACACTAGAGACACTAGAGACTAGAGACACTAGAGACTAGAGACTAGAGACACTAGAGACACTAGAGACTAGAGACACTAGAGACTAGAGACACTAGAGACACTAGAGACACTAGAGACACTAGAGACACTAGAGACTAGAGACACTAGAGACTAGAGACACTAGAGACACTAGAGACACTAGAGACTAGAGACACTAGAGACACTAGAGACACTAGAGACTAGAGACACTAGAGACTAGAGACACTAGAGACACTAGAGACACTAGAGACTAGAGACACTAGAGACTAGAGACACTAGAGACTAGAGACACTAGAGACTAGAGACACTAGAGACACTAGAGACACTAGAGACTAGAGACACTAGAGACACTAGAGACTAGAGACTAGAGACACTAGAGACTAGAGACTAGAGACACTAGAGACACTAGAGACACTAGAGACACTAGAGACACTAGAGACACTAGAGACACTAGAGACACTAGAGACACTAGAGACACTAGAGACACTAGAGACTAGAGACACTAGACACTAGAGACACTAGAGACACTAGAGACTAGAGACACTAGAGACACTAGAGACACTAGAGACACTAGAGACACTAGAGACACTAGAGACACTAGACACTAGAGACACTAGAGACACTAGACACTAGAGACTAGAGACACTAGAGACACTAGAGACACTAGAGACACTAGAGACACTAGAGACACTAGACACTAGAGACACTAGAGACACTAGAGACTAGAGACACTAGAGACACTAGAGACACTAGAGACACTAGAGACACTAGAGACTAGAGACACTAGAGACACTAGAGACACTAGAGACACTAGAGACACTAGAGACACTAGAGACACTAGAGACTAGAGACACTAGAGACACTAGAGACACTAGAGACACTAGAGACTAGAGACACTAGAGACACTAGAGACACTAGAGACTAGAGACACTAGAGACACTAGAGACACTAGAGACACTAGAGACACTAGAGACACTAGAGACACTAGAGACTAGAGACACTAGAGACACTAGAGACTAGAGACTAGAGACTAGAGACTAGAGACACTAGAGACACTAGAGACACTAGAGACTAGAGACTAGAGACACTAGAGACACTAGAGACACTAGAGACACTAGAGACACTAGAGACACTAGAGACACTAGAGACTAGAGACACTAGAGACACTAGAGACTAGAGACACTAGAGACACTAGAGACTAGAGACACTAGAGACACTAGAGACTAGAGACACTAGAGACACTAGAGACTAGAGACACTAGAGACACTAGAGACTAGAGACACTAGAGACACTAGAGACTAGAGACACTAGAGACACTAGAGACACTAGAGACACTAGAGACTAGAGACACTAGAGACACTAGAGACACTAGAGACACTAGAGACACTAGAGACTAGAGACACTAGAGACTAGAGGCACTAGAGACACTAGAGACACTAGAGACACTAGAGACACTAGAGACACTAGAGACTAGAGACACTAGAGACACTAGAGACACTAGAGACACTAGAGACTAGAGACACTAGAGACTAGAGACACTAGAGACACTAGAGACACTAGAGACACTAGAGACACTAGAGACACTAGAGACACTAGAGACACTAGAGACACTAGAGACACTAGAGACACTAGAGACACTAGAGACACTAGAGACTAAAGGCTAAAGGCTAAAGGCTAGAGGCTAGAGGCTAAAGGCTAGAGGCTAGAGGCTAAAGGCTAGAGGCTAAAGGCTAAAGGCTAGAGGCTAAAGGCTAGAGACTAAAGGCTAGAGACTAAAGGCTAAAGGCTAAAGGCTAGAGGCTAAAGGCTAAATGCTAGCGGCTAAAGGCTAAAGGCTAGAGGCTAAAGGCTAAAGGCTAAAGGCTAGAGGCTAAAGGCTAAAGGCTAGAGACTAAAGGCTAGAGGCTAGAGACTAAAGGCTAAAGGCTAGCGGCTAAAGGCTAAAGGCTAAAGGCTAGAGGCTAAAGGCTAAAGGCTAGAGGCTAGAGACTAAAGGCTAAAGGCTAAAGGCTAGAGGCTAAAGGCTAAAGGCTAGAGACTAAAGGCTAAAGGCTAGAGGCTAGAGGCTAAAGGCTAAAGGCTAGAGGCTAGAGGCTAAAGGCTAAAGGCTAGAGGCTAGAGACTAAAGGCTAAAGGCTAGAGGCTAAAGGCTAAAGGCATTG
>NW_027648378.1:20000-24986 GCF_949987685.1 Ammodytes marinus
GAAGAAGAAGAAGAAGAAGAGGGTCAGGGAGGAAGTGGAGGCTGACGTCACTGTGGTCACGGTAACAACAGACTGTGTGTGTGTGTCTGTGTGTGTGTGTGTGTGTGTGTGTGTGAGTGTGTGTGTGTGCGTGCGTGCGTGTGTGTGTGCGTGCGTGTGTGTGTGTGCGTGTGTGTGTGTGCGTGCGTGTGTGTGTGTGCGTGTGTGTGTGTGTACAGTATATACAGCAACAATACATACAAAAATGATCAATAGTTAATAATAATAATAAGTTTATTACTTTACTTTAAATCAATTTATAGTTTTAACATTTCCCAATAATGATCATATTTAAAACTATTTCTTCATAAAAAACAAGGTTGCGTTCCGAATCTCCTCCTCTTTCTTTTTTCTATTCTACATACTACATCCAACGATAAAAATAATCTAGTTAGGATGGAGTAGGCATACTATTGGGACATACTTTTCTCTCTTATTTCATCATAACATTGCTCCTTGATCTTGCCTCTTGCTTTTATATCCGTCTCATCCCCGTTTATTTTCATACGGAGGCTTCGTCGATGTGACGTCACTTCACGTGCGCACTGGATTGTGGGTCAGAATCGCCCAAATAGGATGCACTTTTCAACACTAACAATCTTGGCCGCATGAAGTAGGACATCCGGGTACTTCTAACCATCCTAAATCTGGCCACAAGAATCGGGACATCCTAAATCTTTTTTCTACATACTATATAGTAGAAAGCATGAGATTCGGAACGCAACCCTTATCTTTATTATCTCCACTGTGTTTTCAGCTGCAGAAGAAGAAGAAGCGTACTAGTGATGTCACCGTCGTCACGGTAACGGCAGACGACAACAGGAAGGAGAAGAAGAAGAAGAAAGATGGAGAATCTGTCAACAAGAAGAAACCTGCAGACGCCACAGACCTCCAGCAGTCAGTCACTATTACTGTCTGTCTGTGTGTGTGTGTGTGTGTGTCTGTCTGTCTGTCTGTCTGTCTGTCTGTCTGTCTGTCTGTCTGTCTGTCTGTCTGTCTGTAAAGTTTGTTTATTCAGTTATGATGGTAAATGGACTTGTATAGCGCTATATCTCCGTTTATCACAGACCCAAAGCGCTTTACATTGTTTTGTACACATTCACCCAGTCACACACATTCATACACCGATAGCAGCAGCTACCACGCAGGGTAGGCTTAGCACTAGGGTGCTAAGCTAACTAAGCTAACTATCGGGAGCAATTCGGGGTTCAGTGTCTTTCCCAGGGACACTTCGACATGTGGTGGGGAGACGGGGGATCGAACCTCCGACCCTGCACACCAGAAGCGAACTCCCTACCCACTTCGCCACTGCCGCCCCATTTATGAGAATAAACCATAGAAAATGTTTCACTCCTCTGACACACAAAGTTACACACTGCATCTTTAAACAGTATAATCTTGTGTTTCTCCCTGTCTGTGTCTCTCTGTCTGTCTGTCTGTCCCCCTCCCTGTCTGTGTGTCTGCCTGCCTGTCCCCCTGTCTGTCTGTCCGTCTGCCTGTCTGTGTGTGTGTGTCCGCTGTCTGTCTGTCTCCCTGTCTGTCCCTCTCCCTCCCTGCCTGTCTGTCCCCCTGCCTCCCTACCTGCCTGCCTGCCTGTCTGTCCCCCTGCCTGTCTGTCCCCCTCCCTGTCTGTCTGCCTGTGTGTAGGTTTGATGCTGGGGAGATGCAGACTCTGAGGGAGTTCATCCCCGGTGTGGACAGACTGTCTGCTGAGACCGTCAGGAAACACCTGAAATATGACCTGCACCGCTTCAGACAATTCAAACTGCAAGGTAGGGCAGACAGACAGACAGACAGACAGACAGACAGACAGGCAGACAGACAGACAGACAGACAGACAGACAGACAGACAGACAGGCAGACAGGCAGACAGACAGACAGACAGACAGACAGACAGACAGACAGACAGACAGACACTAGGGCTGGGCGATTCATTGAATTTTAATTTCGGTTACAATTTTGGCTTCCCTCGATCATGAAAACAAGATAATCGTAATAAAACGGTTATTGTGCGGCACGCCGGGTCATGTGTAGTAAATGCAGCGCACCCTTCTGTCTCCACCTGCGCTCCACCCCGCCCGAACACTGTCGCTTTCAGCGATTCCAGTGCAATTGTTTATTCAGCATAAAGTTAAAACGCTCGTTTAGGATGTTACACCGAAACACAAAAGCCTTGCGCGATTGAAGCAGCGTTTCACTCGGTGAAACATGGTGTGAGTGAGACACTGTGATGGCGGTGGGTAACGGTGTCATTCACTGTGAGAACTTGCCGGTGTGAGCC
Source organism: Ammodytes marinus (assembly GCF_949987685.1). Lineage (NCBI taxonomy): Eukaryota > Metazoa > Chordata > Actinopteri > Uranoscopiformes > Ammodytidae > Ammodytes > Ammodytes marinus. The sequence continues at coordinate 22,321 of NW_027648378.1, forward strand.
GCCGCGCAGAAAAGCTCTGTGGCTTTACGGGTAAAATGATAGTCGGGGATTCCTGCACGTTAACGCTGTTGAGGGGAAAGGCTTCCGCTTTCTGATTGCATTTCTCGAGCCTGAATATATTGTGCCATGTCGGCAAACTATCTGCGCGACAAGAGCAAATATACAGTGAGACGCACCCCCTCCGTTAGTTTCAGTCTACAGACGAAAAGTTACAACCTAAGCATGGACTTTATGATCAGCGCTCTGATGCAAATTCTGAAGTCTGAACATTACGGTGTCAGCTGTGGGGTAGTTTTTTTTACAGCAACTCAACGTGCACTGCAAAAAAAAGAGAAGGCAATAAGTCGATCTTTTTGTAGATTCATAGCCTACCTCCTCTTATAAGACGAAGTACAAATCAATGAATGGTTCACAATCACATCCCTAGTGAGGGGCGACCGTGGCTCAGGTTTTGATTGATTGATTGATTGATTAAACTTTATTTCAGACATATCAAAAAAAAAAGAAAAACTAAAAGCATGAAAACACAACACAAAGAATATGTTCAAATGATTTCACAAATAAAAATAAACAAAATAAACAAAAAATAAACATAACATTGAATTGATATGCCTGAAAAGGAGTAGGAAGAAGTATAAACTTATTTAATCCTACCCCTTTTCCACAGCTCAATAACTTTATAATAATTTTTTATATATATATATATTTTTTTATATTTATACAATCCATATATCCATATATACTCGACGCCATTGCAAATGAGGGACACCCCTGAATTGGTCTCCTGAGGATAAACAAAAGTCAAACGAAAAATGAAATGAAATATCCACTACATCCATACAAAAATACATCCACCGTATGCATCAACACAATTCATACGTCCATATCTCCATATTTGTACAACTCACATATCCATATCCACACATACATATACTTTCCGTCTTAAATCTCTCCCTCATCCCTGTACCTGTTAAAAATCATTGCTTTGAATTTTTTTTTGAACTGAATCATGTTTGGACATTGCTTTAACTCCGTGCTCATACCATTCCACAGTTTCACACCACCAATTGAAATGCAATGACATTTTAAAGTCATGCGTGCAGCCAGTGTCTTAAAGTTTAACTGTTCCCTCAAATTATAACCACCCTCTCTGTCAAAAAAAAGTTTTTGAATGTTACCTGGTAGCAGTTTGTTTCTAGCTTTGAACATGATTTGTGCAACTTGATATTCAACCAGGTCATTGAACTTTATGATACGGGAATGTAAAAAGAGGAGGTTGGTGTGATCATAATATCCAGCTTTATTGATTATTCTTATGGCTCGTTTTTGAAGTGTGACTAGTGGTAGCAGTGAGCTTTTGTAAGTGGTCCCCCAGACCTCCACACAGTAAATTAAATAAGGTAAGATCATTGAGCAGTAAAGAATATGCAATGATTTGTGATCCAATATATGCTTTGCTTTACCCAGGACTGAGATGCTTCGTGACAGTTTAGATTTAACATGATTTATGTGAGGTTTCCAGCATAGCTTGTGGTCTATTGTCACACCCAAGAATTTATTTACATACACTCTTTCAATATTAACACCATCTATCTTGACATTTATATCACTATTTAAATTACAATTTCCAAACAACATGATTTTTGTTTTGCTTAAATTCAATGATAATTTATTATTGTCAAACCACCTTTTTAATTTGCTCATTTCAGAAGTAATTGACTCCAGAAGCTGCTGCAAGTCCTCTCCCGTACAAAAAATATTTGTGTCATCTGCAAATAACACAAATTGTAAAATATTTGATGTTTTACATATGTCATTTATGTAGAGAATAAAAAGAATTGGCCCTAACACTGACCCCTGGGGGACCCCACAAGCAATGTCCAAACAAGCTGACACGTATTCACCCATCTTCACAAACTGTTGCCTGTTCTGTAGATAGCTCCTCAGCCAGTTTAATACAACCCCCCTGATACCATACCGTTCTAATTTATTAATTAATATATCATGATTTATGGTATCAAATGCTTTTTTGAGATCAATAAAAACACCAGCTGCATATTTCTTTTGGTCCAGGGAATTTGTAATCTTTTCAATTAGCTCAATGACTGCTAATGAAGTGGATCGGTTGGGTCTGAATCCGTATTGGCTGTCAGTTAGTAAATTGTGTTTATTGATGAATTTATTAAGTCTAGCAGCAAATACTTTTTCTAAGATTTTTGAGAATTGAGGAAGCAGTGAAATAGGCCTGTAGTTTGTGAAGTGGTGTTTGTCTCCAGTTTTGTACAGCGGTATGACTTTTGCAATTTTCATTTTTCTTGGGAATTCACCAGTTTTAAATGATAAATTACAGATGTGCGTTAATGGCTTCGAAATTCCGTGAATTACCTCTTTGACTATTCTCATATCAATGTCACTGTAGTCAGTAGAAGTTTTATTTTTGCATTTATTGACAATCTCTATAATTTCACTCTCTTCCACTGCTGTTAGAAACATTGATTTTGGATTAATGTCTATGAAATCATTAATCCTGTCATCAGATCTCACAGGAACAGGTATTTTTTCAGCCAGTATTGGTCCAACATTTACAAAATGGTAGAGCAGGTGGTAGAGCAGGTTGGCCAAAGATCCAAGGGTTGGCGGTTCGATCCCCGCCCGGCCACCTGTGT
>NW_027648377.1:5000-10000 GCF_949987685.1 Ammodytes marinus
GGTCCAGGATGAAAGGTAAGGTCACTAACATGATGATAAGGTTACTATGTTATTAGGTTAGGATGGGTTAGGGCCAGGGCTAGGGTTAGGGTTATAACCTGTAGGGGAGGTAAGGGGGGGTTAGGGTTAGGGTCCAGAGGGGGGAAGCTGCTCATAGTCCTATTGGTGAGCTCTAATGAGGTCATTATGAGGTCACTAACGTGGAACCTACATGTCACAGCTCTGATGTCACTTCCTGTCTCTCTCAGACGTCCAGCTGCTGCTCATGTCGGACATCTTGGTTTTCCTTCAAGAGAAAGATCAGAAGTTCAGCTTCGCTTCACTGGTGAGTAACTGTCTGTCTGTCTGTCTGTCTGTCTGTCTGTCTGTCTGTCTGTCTGTCTGTCTGTCTGTCTGTCTGTCGCAATCTACTGACAGATAACGATGGATAGATAGATAGATAGATGGATGGACGGACGGACGGACAGACAGAAACACAGACACACACACACACGCAGACACACACAGACAGACAGACAGACACGCAGACACACATAGACAGACAGACACACAGACAGACGCACAGACACAGAGACACAGAGACACAGACAGACAGACACAGAGACACAGACAGACAGACAGACTAACCCTGTCTCTCTCCCAGCATAAGTCTCCGGTGGTTTCCCTTAGTAACCAGACAGACAGACAGACAGACAGACACAGACAGACAGACAGACAGACAGACAGACAGACAGACAGACAGACAGACAGACAGACAGACAGACAGACAGACAGACAGACAGACAGACAGACAGATTAACCCTGTCTCTCTCTCCCAGGATAAGTCTCCGGTGGTTTCCCTTAACAACCTGATCGTGAGGGAAGTAGCGAATCAGGAGCGAGGGCTGTACCTGCTCAGCGCGTCGTCCCCGCCCACGATGTACGAGCTGCACGCGCCCAGTAAGGACGAGAGGAAAGCCTGGATCAAGCTCATCCAGCAGGCCGCTAGCAGGTAGGCTAACACACTGCTAACACCTGGACCCGGCTAATCCAGCAGGCCGCTAGCAGGTAGGCTAACACACTGCTAACAGGCAGCTAACAGGCCGCTAGCAGGTAGGCTAACACACTGCTAACACACTGCTAACACCTGGACCCGGCTAATCCAGCAGGCCGCTAGCAGGTAGGCTAACACACTGCTAACAGGCAGCTAACAGGCCGCTAGCAGGTAGGCTAACACACTGCTAACAGGCAGCTAACAGGCCGCTAGCAGGTAGGCTAACACACTGCTAACACACTGCTAACAGGCAGCTAACAGGTAGGCTAACACACTGCTATCAGGCAGCTAACAGGGTGCTAATAGATAGATAGATAGAGCTGCACGCGCCCAGTAGAGACGAGAGAGGAAAGCCTGGATCAGGCTCATCTAGCAGGCCGCTAGCAGGTAAGATAGATAGATAGATAGATAGATAGATAGATAGATAGATAGATAGATAGATAGATAGATAGATAGATAGATAGATGGATGGATGGATGGATGGATGGATGGATGGATGGATGGATGGATGGACGGACGGACGGACGGACACAGACAGACAGACAGACAGACAGACAGACAGACAGACAGACAGACAGACAGACACACGCGCCCAGTAGAGACGAGAGGAAAGCCTGGACTAAACTAATCCAGCAGGCTGCTAGCAGGTAATGCTATGCTAGCAGGCTGCTAGCAGGTAATGCTATGCTAGCAGGCTGCTAGCAGGTAATGCTATACTAGCAGGCTGCTAGCAGGTAATGCTATACTAGCAGGCTGCTAGCAGGTAATGCTATACTAGCAGGCTGCTAGCAGGTAATGCTATACTAGCAGGCTGCATACTATGTGTGTTTCTCTCTCCGTGTGTTAATGTATCAATGTGTATTATTGTATTATTATATTAATGTGTGTGTATATTGTCTGTCTCTCTCTCCCTCTCCCTCCCTCTCTCTCTCTGTCTCTCTCTCTCTCCCTCCCTCTCTCTCTCTTTCTCCCTCCCTCTCTCCCTCTCTCCCTCCCTCCCTCTCTCTCCCTCCCTCTCTCCCTCTCTGTCTCTGTCTCTCTCCCTCCCTCCCTCCCTCTCTCCCTCCCTCCCTCCCTCTCTCCCTCTCTCTCTCCCTCCCTCCCTCCCTCTCTCCCTCCCTCTCTCTCTCTCTCTCTCTCTCTCTCTCTCTCTCTCTCTCTCCTGCAGCTGTCCCTCCAGAGACGAGTTCCCGCTCATCGAGACTGAAGACAAAGCGTTGCTACGGAGACTCAGAGGTAAACAGGGTGACATCACTCTCACTGCCCTGAAGTAACAACAAACTGTGAGCTAGCACAGATCTTTAAGCCCCTCTCTCACTGGGCTGCGACTGTTTGCGACAAGTTGGAGACTGCATTCAGAGGGAGTCTCTAAACTGTCTCCAAACGTTCGCGGAGGTCTCAATTTCCTCTCATGAGTCGCAGAGCCGCGCAGTCCTGTCGCATGAATTTTGAACATGTTCAAAAAAAGTGTGCGACAAATCTAGTCTCAAAATAGTCTCAGAGTCGTCGCAGGTGTGTCGCACGCGTCGCAAACCCTTCTCAATTTAGTCTCCGCGAGTCAGAAAGTGCCAGAAGTGTGAGACAACTTTGCGAGGGTTTGGCGAGTGTTTGGCGACATATGAAACTAAATTGCGACTGCTTTGAGACAAAAATGAAACTGACATTCCGTTCGTGCGACACTCGCCAGACGTTCGTGAGATATAAATGCGACCTCCCATTCGCAAACGTGTCGTAGGTAGCAACTCAGTGAGACTGCAAGTGAAAATTGTCGCAATTTTGTGTCTCCAACTGGTCGCAAACAGTCGCAGCCCAGTGAGATAGGGGCTTTAACCAGTCCAGCCCAGTGAGATAGGGGCTTTAACCAGTCCAGCCCAGTGAGATAGGGGCTTTAACCTGTCCAGCCCAGTGAGATAGGGGCTTTAACCTGTCCAGCCCAGTGAGATAGGGGCTTTACCCTGTCCAGCCCAGTGAGATAGGGGCTTTAACCTGTCCAGCCCAGTGAGATAGGGGCTTTAACCAGTCCAGCCCAGTGAGATAGGGGCTTTAACCTGTCCAGCCCAGTGAGATAGGGGCTTTAACCTGTCCAGCCCAGTGAGATAGGGGCTTTAACCTGTCCAGCCCAGTGAGATAGGGGCTTTAACCAGTCCAGCCCAGTGAGATAGGGGCTTTAACCAGTCCAGCCCAGTGAGATAGGGGCTTTAACCAGTCCAGCCCAGTGAGATAGGGGCTTTAGGACAGCCCAGTGAGATAGGGGCTTTAGGACAGCCCAGTGAGATAGGGGCTTTAACCAGTCCAGCCCAGTGAGATAGGGGCTTTAACCTGTCCAGCCCAGTGAGATAGGGGCTTTAACCAGTCCAGCCCAGTGAGATAGGGGCTTTAACCAGTCCAGCCCAGTGAGGTAGGGGCTTTAACCAGTCCAGCCCAGTGAGGTAGGGGCTTTAACCAGTCCAGCCCAGTGAGATAGGGGCTTTAACCTGTCCAGCCCAGTGAGGTAGGGGCTTTAACCTGTCCAGCCCAGTGAGATAGGGGCTTTAACCTGTCCAGCCCAGTGAGATAGGGGCTTTAACCTGTCCAGCCCAGTGAGGTAGGGGCTTTAACCTGTCCAGCCCAGTGAGATAGGGGCTTTAGGACAGCAGGTGCCGGTCCAAAGGGGGCGCCACTATTAACTACTAATAGCTCCTGTTAGCTACTCAGGCAGTTAGCATGAAGCCTCCACTACGGGGGCGAAGCAGTGGTCTGATAAATACCTGATCATCTCTCAGTACACACTTAAAATAGCATTTTTAAGGGTGCAGTGTGTAATATGACATCATCAAGAAAGTTCTACAAAGTTCTAGAATGCAATGCTCCCTGGGTAACCCCAACCCTTTAGAATAATAACAGAAGCTACAGTGGCCTTCAAGGACAAGAACAATTCTACATTCTAAACAGTGCACCTGATGACATTCCAACTATGACACTTTCAAGATGGCGGCACTAGGCCTTGGTCCAAAATATGCAGAAATATGGACATATATGAGAAATAGAAATAATAATTCTAAAAATGTTTTTCAGCTATAATGCACTAAATTAAATGTACTTATGGATATTATAATTACTTTCTACAAAATCTGCTAGGAAATAAAACCCAAAATTCTACACACTGCAGGTTTAAGTGTGTATAGAGAGATCTTTGTTAGTCCACAGTTTGATAGAAGTCAGTCTCCTTACTTCAGCGTCAACATTCAAACCCTTATAACCTGCAGTTGGTTTGGTAAATACTTTCACTAGACTACTGCTGGGTCAGGGCTGCTGGGTCAGGGCTGCTGGGTCAGGGCTGCTGGGTCAGGGCTGCTGGGTCAGGGCTGCTGGGTCAGGGCTGCTGGGTCAGGGCTGCTGGGTCAGGGCTGCTGGGTCAGGGCTGCTGGGTCAACGTTTGGTAGTTTTGGGTTACAAATCAAACTAGAATGCAATTAGGACACTTTTTACAAATCGCTGATGTTATTAAAAACAATGTCTGTCTCTCTCCCCTGTCTGTCTGTCTGTCTCTCTCTCCCCTGCCTGTCTGTCTCTCTCTCCCTGCCTGTCTGTCTCTCTCCCTGCCTGTCTGTCTGTCTGTCTGTCTCTCTCCCTGCCTGTCTGTCTCTCTCCCCTGTCTCTCTCTCCCTGTCTCTCTCTCTCCCTGTCTGTCTCTCTCTCCCCTGTCTCTCTCCCTGCCTGTCTGTCTGCCTGTCTCTCTCTCCCCTGTCTCTCTCTCTCCCCTGTCTCTCTCTCTCCCTGCCTGTCTGTCTCTCTCCCCTGTCTGTCTGTCTGTCTCTCTCTCCCTGTCTGTCTGTCTGTCTCTCCCTGCCTGTCTCTCTCTCTCCCTGCCTGTCTGTCTCTCTCCCCTGTCTGTCTGTCTGTCTGTCTGTCTGTCTGTCTGTCTGTCTGTCTGTCTGTCTGTCTGTCTGTCTGTCTGTCTGTCTCTCTCTCCCTGTCTGTCTGTCTG